>NW_008751870.1:659289-662727 GCF_000715545.1 Opisthorchis viverrini
GTCACGTTACTGAGAGTCGGGGTGGTTAACCTGACTGCCCATACTTTGGAGTTAACAGCAGTGGGTATGGGTTTGGAGTTGGGAGGAAAGGACAATTAGCAGCTGGCGAAGTAAGCGTTTAGATGGTCTGCTAATTTGACGGGATCAGTGGTGGAGCCACTATCTGTGGAATGCAAACAAGCAATTGATTGGCTGTTTAAGACACAACGCCTACGGAACAGTCGGTTGAGAAATCTGGATTAGGAAGGAAATCTGGGGACGATACTATCGTCTCGGCGTTTGACAGATACATGCAAGGATTCTCGGTCAGTAGAGAGTTTGTTGATGAGAATTAGTAGTGGAAACTCCTGAGATTTCCGATATTCTCTACTAGTCCGGTGTATTTTGGCATCCAAGGTTTTCAATAACTTGTCGTGACCGGGTTTATTGGCGTAAAAGCGCCTTAGAGGAGAAACAAGATGAAGAGCCGTCAGTAGATTTTGGTAAAAGATGTCACTGACGCGGTGTGTATTCCTCGACAAGAAGTCGTCCCCATCCTGGGAAGCCAGCGTGGACGAAGAAGCTTGTAAAATAACCTGTGAGAGGAGGTGAAACATGGATGGACTCAGACGAGCAGTTTGGCCTACGTTGCAAGAGACGATGCAATGGTCACTTCCCGAGAAGCATGGGCCAACTGCAGCTGTAATAATAATAATAATAACCAAGAGACGAATGGTCACTTCCCGAGAAGCATGGGCCAACTGCAGCTGTAATAATAATAATAATAACTCCCAACTAGTGGGTGGCATACCTACCGGCATGATCATAGTAATACAGTCAGAATAAAGGCATGACTGGTGGGGTTTGTGATTAATGGGAAAAGGGAAAGTGATGTAAACAGTAAACATTAATGAAGTGGAGTGGCCGGGCAAACAATACAAGTGAGGGCCAATACAAATGAGTAGCCAAATGGCCATCGTCGGAGAATATTAGGTCCAGAGTATGTAGGCCAGGCCACGGACTACGCACAATTTTGGACCAGCCCTGCACACCAAGTTGTGCAAGCAGCGCTGTGTAACGGGCGGGGCCCATGGCGGGGGACCAGGAGATGTTCGGCAGGTTCAAGTTACCCAACAAAAATTTAGACGGATGAGGAAGGGCATGCGCAGTGGAAATGATATGGGAAAGGTCAGCAATAGAGGCGGGGGAGGGGGCAGGTGGTAAATAGATACAACATACTAGTACAGGCCGTTTGGTCCTTTCTGTTGATACCCAAATGGTCTCTGGAATCCCTTCCAGAGAAGAATCGTCAAATGGGGTTTCTCCTATCGGGTTTCTCCTATCGGAGCAGTAAGTATCATAGCCAGGGCTTGAGATAGCCGTGTCAGGTGTTTCACCTGTGAGCCATGTTTCAGTCACACAGATAATGCTTGTTCGTGCAATGGCTCCAATTGCTCGGAGATTATGGATTTTGGGCAGTAGTGAGCGGGCATTTAACAACATTATTGACAAGCTCATTGGCAAGCAGACGGTACTAAGTAGGAACTTTGTAACCTCATTCAAGTTGAGGTTCTGCACTGGGGGGACTGGGTACATGGTGGTGAGGTTATATGAAACGGGGTCCGGAGTCTGGGAGGGAGTATTCAGTACTGGTTGTAGATGGGTGAATCGTCGTTGGAATAGGTTTGAACCCACGGCAGGAGGTACTGTATCAGGCTCAGTATAGGGTACGGAATGATTTTAGGAGGAGGGCATGCAGTTGAATGTAGAGCTGTCGGCCGTGTCATCTTCTGAATCGGTAATTGTGGAGGGGGGTAGGGTGCGAAAGGGGGTAGCGGCTGTGGAGGGATGGGTGGTTGCCGAAAATGGTGTTCAGACGGAACGAGGGCTTATGGCTTGGGGAGTGGAAACGGACGAGGGTCGGAGCTGGTCATGGGTCGTTGTGGATACGAGCTTCTTCCAGGCACGTGGTGTGTGTATCTTGATGTGCTTTTTAAAGGTTGCAAAAGTGAAGCTACACATGGCTTCGGAGGAGGCAGAGGAAGTAGCTTCCGAATGGGGATTTCAGGCAGCTGAAAAGTGGGAATTCGTGGATTTTGCACAGGCAGGGGCATTACAATACCAGGCTTTGATAGTAGATGTTTGAGCTCGAGGACGCGCTTTGGTGGGAAGGGGCGAAGTGTCATTAGGTCGGGGGGTCTGGAGCGAGAGACTACTATCTCATCTTCGAGTGTAGCACCGGGTAAAGGCTGGTAAGATACTGCACCTGACATCACAGGGGTGGATTTTTTGGTGCAACTGAGGTCAGAGAAGGCTCAGGCGGGTGTCCAAGGGTAGAAGTGGAGGGCTCATGGTCATGAAAAGGAGATGCAGGGCTGGAGGCCGTTGTGAGGGTTTGTGTGGCATTTGGCCGCAAGTTGGCATCACAGTATGGCGGGCTTAGGCGACGGGCGATTCCGGGATAATGGGGGTAAGGGAGAGGGTCTGTGCAGCAGATTCGAGCTTTGGAGGATAAGGCGTCAGCTCCGGCTTTTGGAGGGATGGCTGCGATTCCGATCGGTTTAGCCCGGGCTACACTGATGTCGAGTACGGGGGGTGTTCGGCGGAACTGGAGGGAGTTGTAGAGGAGGCCGGACCAGGTGACAGGGTCCGTAAGGCGTTTGGTGGATATCGTCTTCATCTCTAAATTGCATTAGCATTGGACAACGCAAAGAGGGTTTCGATTTTCGCAAACAGTGGGCTGTACAGACTGTGTCATGCATGTTACACGCTGTCAAGATGGCGGTTTTTGTGCGTTCTATCGGGATGCGGTCGGGGACATTATATATTAAGACCTGCTTACGGCATTCCATGCGCCGACTAATCTCCGAGGCGAGCGTGTCAATAAAGACTAACGCTGTTGCAAGATCTGACGAATCACACTTTGCATCAGGAGTTAGAAGGCAGGCAAGTGGTTGTATGATACGATAGGATATCAGTTCTTTCACCATCTTATGCATACGAGCACCGAGATTTGCCGGGTCGGTGTGGAGCTGAGATTCTTTTCGTGAAGAGGAGGGAAGACAGCTACCAGGTGGAGCAAGAGGGGAAATGTCGGTTAGTACAACTGAGCAAGTTGAATTTAACTGGGGCAGTCTATCGATCGGCCTTGAAGGATGATGGGTTTGAGTGTTATGCCTTTTGCCTGCAAGGCGCCTCTTTGGACACAAGGGATGACAGGGGATCAGGGTCTAGCAAGCGCCTGGAGGAAGATGGGACTAATGGGATTGTTTGATCCAAATCAGGTATTGGTAAGCCTCAGTGAGATTATGCTAGCAAGATTATACTCAGTGGGACCTAATCAAGCTAGAAAGAATTGGAGGGGTGGTTTGAGGCGATTAAAAATGAGATATCTAAAATGGGTGGCCAAATGCTATACTAGAGTAATTAAAAAGTTGCGGTGGGGCTTGGGTTCCAAAA
>NW_008751870.1:662950-667190 GCF_000715545.1 Opisthorchis viverrini
CAGGTAATAGTAAGCCTCAGTGGGATTATGCTGGCAAGCTTATACTCAGTGGGTCTAATCAAGCTAGAAGGAGTTGGAGGGGTGGTTGGGTGCGATTGAAAATGAGCTATCTAAAATAGAGTAAGTGAAACGCTACGGTGGGGCTAGGTCCCAAAAATTTTTTTACAACACCTGACCTTGAAATTCAACCCACGCGCCGGTATTATAGGAGCATAGCCATTTCCAACTAGCTCCACAGTTTGCTGCAGAGCAAAGTTGGGGCAGAATGGCGACAATTTCGTTCCAAACACGTGCGCGTTCATTTGGAACTCTACCGCCTCCAATGAAATATCGCTACCCGGCCACTATAGAAACCGAAGGGTGCCTCTATCGTTTTCCGGAACGCAGACTTGTGTAAACATCTCTTATACGTCAGCCGAAAGTGCTAGGCGCTCCTTGCGGAAACGCAAGAGCACTGCTATCAAATCGGCTGTCCAATCTGGACCTTGATAGAGGTAGTAATTTAGAGATTTCTTGTTGAACTGCGCTGCACAATTAAACACGACCCTAAATTTCTCAGACTTCTTCGGATTGACGATAGGGTAATGAGATAAATACCGCCGAGGACGAAACTCGGGACTCAACTGATGTACCGGTACTGGCGAAGCGTGTCCCAGCTTAAAGTTGTGTTGTATCACAGAGCTATACTTCTGGAAATAGGTAACATCTCCAATAAACGGCTTGTTAAACTCTGCAGTCGCATGGTTGCCATCTGCAGGTTGGGACTAGCACGATTGGATTCGTCCTTCCATGGCAATGGAATAAAGAACTATCGATCACACAAGCCTTTTCTTTGACCAACTCCAAAACGCGCTTATCTCCGGGAGACAGGGCTAAATTAAGCGAGTTAACATCTGCAAATTCGTCATTGTATGGCTGATTCAGTTGTTGTAGGATGGTCGGATCTTCCCAAGATTAGCAATTTATAGAAAGTTGCTACCGTTGTTCACCCCCTGTTGGACCTAAGATAGTCCGTCTGGGGGGCGTTTTCAACCCAAACGGCTGTTTACGTGCCTCAAGCCGCTGGTCCAGTACCCAGTGTGCGTCCGGCACGTCACATCCCATCAAAATTGCAACATACCTGCTTGGTATGTCGGTGATAGGCAAGTCGTCCAAACGCGCATAGCGCCTTGCCAGTGCTACACGAGATTCGACGTCAACGGATGGCATAATCCTAGGCACAGCGAACGCTATCTCGATATTGACCAAACAGGGGTCCGATTTCTAAGTTCTCCGAGCAAGTTTCAGATAGACAGGTACCACTTGTGGTCTTGATAGTCAATTGTGATGGGTGTGACGGGATGCAAAGTTTTTGCAACACGTCGTGGCTTACCAGGGTAGTATCGGAGCGTAGACAGCGAGCTCGCCTAAAGGTCCTTTAACGCGGACCAGGAGCAAGCCCGAAGCTGTTGATCTTTGACGTGCATCGGCTGCGTTACAGGTGCCCTGTACCGAACGCGAAGGATCAGGCGCGGTGTGTAGCAAGCAATGGTGACGTGCCTTGCATTCATTTACACCACACTTGCGTTTGATGTTGCATGTCTTGGTCAGGTGTCCAGCCTTCAGGCAACAGAAGCACAGCTTACAGCCCTTAGCCACATCTCAGCGTTTACTTCACTCAAACTCCGCAAACTGCACGCAGTCCAATAATGGGTGCCTGTCCCATCACCAGTCTCCATTGGAGTTCCTCAAGGCTCCGTCCTGGGACCGGTGCTGTTTCTGATCTACGTCAACGACCTTCCAGATGTTCTTGCAAGCCCATGTCTATTTTTGTGGACGATTTGAAATCCTGGAGTTACAATGCCAATGCAAAGCAGTGGTCGTTGGACTGTCACGTTCCTCTGAATAGCGAAAACTTCATCCATACGTCATTTGGAGGAGACTCAGCAAATGCCTTTGTTACGACTGGTGAGAAAGAACGAGAAAACATCATGAGGATAGATGCCAAAAAGGATTTGGGCATCTGGTTCTCCTCAACCTTGTCCTTCTCACTCCGCATGAGAAATCGGCCCAAAAGGTATTCGACATTTTACGGATGATCCGGCTCACCTTCCGTATTACTCGCATGGACTTCCGAATATTCTATGGGGCCTACGTCAGACCGTTCCTGGAATACGCTAATCAAGTTACCTACTCATGACGCACGAAAGACGTCACCCTTTATTAAGCGTGTCCAGCGAGCCGCCCCTAGAATTGTTTTCGGCCTCAAGACCGTGGACTAAGAAACGCGTCTCGCAATGCCTGATCTCTTTCCCCGGGAGTATCGTCGCCTCCGAGGGGATCTAATTTTTTATCTATGCTCTGTTTGAACAAAGCTCGGGCGACAAGTTTTTCACCGTTGACCCTGCAAACGCATGGCAGGGACATAGTAAGAAAATTTTCAAACTCAGAGCGCACACATTCATTGGACCAATTTTTTCCCATTTCAGGCAGTAGCTGCGTGGAATGACCTTCCTCCGACGTTTGTCCACGCTCTTTCTAGAACCCAGTTCAAAGCACTATTAGACATTTATTTATGCGAATCCTCGCGCTGGCGAGCATACTGCCCCGCGCTGAGAACATAAGGAGCAGTGCTAAACTCCTTTTTCACTTGAGCCTTTCATGTGAACATCATCCAATGAACGACAAGAACAAAATCGACCCGGCGAACTCGGGCGAAAGCCTCGATCCTGTGTAGCAATCTGTGAATCCGTGGATACGTGATTGCAATAGCACGCTCATTGGCGGTGGTGGGTCACCTTGAAAGATCGCTGATTTGAGCCAAACACCCTGTGCGTGAATGCGAATTAGATTAACCCATCGCGAAATTCTCAACTTCGAAAACCCATGCTTTCGGTGAAATTGATTTTGGTTTACTTCTCGCGAATGGCGAGGGCCTCTCGACGCTAGTTATTCGCAAAATTGAAATTTCCAAAACTACGGTTTTTTCAAGGTTACCGGTTACTGTGTAGTTGAACGAATACCACTATTATAACAACTTTTTGATTTTTCATTTTTGTGACCTATGAGGAGTTCATGAAAGGCTCTGTAGGACTTCAACAACAAATAGAACCTTAATTTGGTTCGTATGCACTGCAACAGTGTTTTTGAGTAGTAGCTGCGTGGAATGACCTTCCTCCGACGGTTGTACACGCTCCTTCTCGAACCCAATTTAAAGCACTATTAGACATTTATTTATGCGAATCCTCGCGCTGGCGAGCATACTGCCCCGCGCTGAGAACATAAAGAGCAGTGCTACACCCTTTTTTCACTTGTGCCTTTCAGGTGAACGACAGCCACTGACCGACAAGAACAAAACCGACCCGGGAAACTTGGGCAAAAGCCTCGATCCTGTGTATCAATCCGTGAATCCGTGTTTGTTCCAGTCGCTCTCCGTCTATGCGCAAGGTGTAGCGCTCTTTTAAATATAATCCCCGGCGACTTCACGATCTATACGTGCATGTGATGAAAGTTCTGTTGACACAATTCAGTGATACCCAAAGCGCCATTCAGCGACTATGTATAACTATACAAAGAAAATGAGGTATTTATCGTGCAGGTCCAATTTGTGTGTAGCGAACTAACGGTAAGTTGTTTCCGAGGTTGTGGTAATAGTACGTCAGTGGCCACAACTCCGAAGGTGCTCGCCTACACAACGCCATTTTAAACGACTGATTGATATTGCGTTATTCCTCGTAGCTTTGTAACTGCTGAATACAAGATCTCAAGAAATACGAGCCTTGCATGAAATACACTGGGTCTCATTACCAAACAAGCTGTCTGGAGCTGATGGACCTTGCATGAGTCACACGAAATCATTGTCATCTCTTTCTTCTGACCGGCGCTTTACATCTTGAGTCCTAGCGGTCCCGAAAACGGAGACTTGGGACCTCCAATGGAAACCAGCGTTGGAGAAGAGTAGGTCGAGCCTACTTTCACTCAAAATGTTCTGCTGATAGGAACGCCTTTATACTGTGTAGAATTTTCCGTTAAATCCCGGAGCAGTGCGACTCGATCGAATGCTTTTAAAGGGTCGAAAAATATGGCACCCGATATGAGTCCCTCGTCCTTGGCTTTGGTTAGGCTGCCCATTATCATCATCACGAAGAGACTGGACGGGCGACCCATTATACTGGGGAGTGTCCACACGATGCTCACAGAGTCTCTCATACTAGTTGGTCCATGGGTAGAGGTCCGACGAACACAGTACAGTCGCCCTCCA
>NW_008751870.1:668585-671704 GCF_000715545.1 Opisthorchis viverrini
TAGCACTTTACACATTTCAGGTGTGAAGCGCATGCAGAGCCTTGAGGCAGAATTATTCAGATGATTTATTATTGTTTGCATTGCGACGGGGTCTGCGTACTCGATGTCTGTGAGCGGAGGCCCAGGGAGTACTTCGACCCCACAGGCACTAGAGGCTGATAGTGAGTCCTCCATGATCGTATCAATGAAAAAGTTGGAGAGAAAAGGTGAGAGAGGACAGCCCTGTCGGACACCACTTGATGTGTTGAGCTCAGGAGAGAGCTTCCCGTAGACCCTTACACGGCCGCGAGAGTTGGCGTACATCGCCGTAATGAGAGTCAAGAATTTATGGGGGACACCTTTGCTCCAGAGACACTGCCACAGTGCTTGGCGGTCCACATAGTCAAAGGCGGCTTTCAGCTCAAGAAATACAACCATTGTTGGTTGCTGGAAGTAGTGTCGCTCTTCCAGAATCTGTCGGAGGATGAAGATATGATCGATGCAGCCTCTTGCTGGACGAAACCCTGCATGATTCTGGCAGATCTGTCTCTCCCTGTATTCAGTCAACCTTCGAAGGATAAGGCCGGAGAGCACCTTCGATGCCACAACTAACAGGCTGATGCCTGCCGCATAGTGTTCGCGTACCCTTTTTGAAGATAGGGATAATTTTTGACATATCCCATTCTACAGGCGCTTTATCTTCGTTCCATATAGCACCAATAAGCTTTGTCAGATGGGTTACCAGGAATTTTCCGCCTTCTTCGATGAGGGTTGGATACAGCCTGTCCGGTCCTGGTGCCTTCCCACGTTTTAGTAAGACTATTTCGTACCTTATTTCGTCTTCCGACGGGCAATCATGGTTTACATTCCATTCGCCCTCATGCATTATCCCCACTGACTGTGTTGCAGGCCAGCTGAACTGTTCTTCGAAGTGTTCGGCCCATTCTTCCAGTCGACGTTTTTGCGATTGAATTAATGAGCCATGTTTTCCATTTATCGTTTCGCTGACCGTCGCTTTCCTAGGACCAATCGATCGTATCAGTTGATATAGGGCACGGCTGTTTCCCGTAGAGTTCAGCGTCCACTAATGTCCCTCCTCAACCCCTTCCCGCCGCACCAACAAACGTCGCTGGGCCATTTGACTGCCAGTCATTGGACCGAAGGGCCTTATGCTCCTCGCTGCCTACAAACATTAAACAAAATAACACCGTAAACTGTCCATAAATAAGAGCATGTTCGTCACGCAGGAACGGTTTGTGAAAAATCCGTGTTGGACTGGAGGTATTAAATTTTTGGTAGTAAGATGATCCAGGATGGATCGCTCTAGAATGCGTTCCATCACCTTTCCCGACATGCTAGTGGGACTAATAAACATGTAGCTACCGGACGAAAGTCGGTCACCAGTTTTGTAGATTGGCGTGACAATAGCCTTTTTCCAAGCAAAGGGAAGGTGGCCTTTGTAAAGCGACTGACGAAACACCAGCTAGAAAGGTTTTACCCGTGTGAACGATATTTCCTTCAGGATTCTTGAATGGCCTCAACGCGCAGAACTGATAAATCCTTTGCAAGAGTTGGCGAATGTCTTCATCCGTCAAGGCCAAATCGGTTAGAGGCCGTTCACAGGTAGGTTTTGACAAGATTAGATGTGACGAGGACTCCCGGCTGAAAACAGATCTGCATAGTGTTCTATGTGACCTCAAATGGGTCACTCGTGGGTTCCCCATTCCTTTCCCTCAAGGAGAACGCGCTCGCTTCATTTTTCTGGTGATATTCCATGTACATAAACATCATGTTTGTGTTTTTCCGGGCAATGCGTAGAATGGTGGCTTGTTTTCGTTTGTTCTGTTTGTGGATTTGTGACTTGCAGTGGTTCTGCGTTTTTCCAAATACCAGCTCACCTTCTGTGTTGCCCCCATAGTCCACTTTTTTGAAAATGGTCGAGACCTCAGAAAACGACGAATACTTTTATGTGGCTTGCGACCCTTCCGACTGCATGCTGTTTTTTGAAAAGAACGCCGCTCAGCCTCGTGGACTTTGCACGATGGTCCTACATAAGCCTTCCACTGAAGTTGATCCCAGTCTAACTTGTTCAAGAAGGATATGTACTCCTGAGAAGTCTTCATGGCAGTCTTCACGGCAGTTCAAATACTGCCTTCAGATGAGCAGCATGCTCAGTTAGGGAGGTTCTAGCGATTCAAACATCGTCAAGATAGGTATACACAAAAGATAAACCACGTAGAACATCGTCCATGAAACGTTGAAACGTTCGAGCTGCATTTCGAAGACCAAAGGACATACGCGTGAATTTGAAAAGGCCAAACGGTGTTGTGACAGCTGTTTTAGGGATGTCATCCGGGGCTACGGGTGTAACGGTGATACTACTGATGGGGAAGGCATGCGTGTAGGATGTTCTCTTCTTGTACATTCGCTTTGCCTCTCTTGAAAAGGGACATCTATTGCGTAATTAGTGGAGTCGCCTTGTGGCATTTGCTTGGATTTGAGCAACAGTCAATGAATATCTAGGAAAGTTCAGAAAGACGCGTTCAAAGAGAATATGGATATTCAGTTTTTGTGAACAAGATGCTTCCCTGTCCAATAGTCTGTAACCGGTCAGTTGGCATTTTGTAATAAATAACTCCACAGTGAAGACATCTTCTTTTCTCAGTTGAGGAGGTGCTAGCGATTAAAACATCGTCAAGATAGGCATACACAAAAGGTAAACCACGTAAAACTTCGTCCATGAAACGTTGAAACGTTTGAGCTGTATTTCGAAGACCAAAGGGCATACGCGTGAATTCGAAAAGGCCAAACGGTGTTGTGATGGCTGTTTTAGGAATGTCATCCGGAGCTACGGGTATGTGATAGTATGCACGTACGAGGTTGAGTTTGGAGATGTTTATGTGGCATAAGGTACTTCCGAAATCGTGGATATATGGGATGGGATACCAGTCTGGGATAGTATCGTTATTGAGAGAACGATAATCTCCACAAGGTCTCCAATCGCCTTTCGACTTCTTGGGTACTATATGTAGGGGTGACGACCAGTGACTCGATGAAGTGTGGATGATGCCAAGTTCGAGCATGTGTTCGAACTCGTGTTTTGCGACTTGGAACTTATCCGGATGAAGTCGTCGGGGGTT
>NW_008751870.1:671944-686358 GCF_000715545.1 Opisthorchis viverrini
AGGGAACGTTCGCCGTATGTAGCGATGCGGGTACCGTTAGCGGTTAGTGGGGGAAAGAAGCAGAATCGGGAAGTGGATTATTATGTGGTAGCAAACAAACTTCAGCCCCCGTATTTACGAGGAAACGTAGACCAGTTGAGCGATCGGTGATGTGGAATAGGCGACTAGTGCGAGGAGGGCCATGGACAGTCGTCGCCGTTACTGACTGGTCGGGGTGTTTAAAGGGGTGTTGGAACGCGGCTTGAAGGAACAAGGTGGTTGACACTTGCGTGCTTTTGGGCCATAAGATTGGTGATACCAGCACCAAAAGGGACGGGCACGAGATAACGATCTGGATCGTGAACGTGGTCGATGCCTGTTGATCTCTAACCGTTGTAGGCGATCGGTCAAAGCATCAGACTTGGCTTGTAGGTGCAAAGTATGCGGTCCAAGCCAATGCAGAATGGCGAATGAAGCCTTTATCTAATTAGCTTGGAGTAGTTGATAAGGTTTTGCGATGGACAACATGACTTCCAGATCGGCGCGCTACGGTGGATTAATCTCCCTTCTCGTCAACGACGCCCCATCAGAACTGATCGAACACGATGCAGTCCAGTTCTGAAGCTGTTTGCTGCAAGCCAGCCCAGCTCCGCCATGACGTGATGTTACCTCTAGACCTGGTGGTAAACTGCGTGTTGCTCACTCTCAATTGATTCCAGGTGGTTTAAATTTTTTGAGGACCTTGAACGTCACCTCAGGCATTTATTCACAAATCACTTGGACATCCATTACTCTGTAACAAGCTTCACCGGACAGCAATTCTAGGAATATGCCATCTTGTCGGTTAATATAGACTTGTTCTAGATAGCGACAGACTTGTCGGTCCCAGACTTGGATATTGCTCCCCTAGGTAACTTCTGGATGAGAGGCTGGCGGACTTAAGGTGTGCTGTCCATGTCATCTTTTTGTCATACATTTTATTAAGTTACTCCCCTAGGTGCCATGAGGCTATGCAGCGGTAGCGGATCCTTCCCTCGTTGTGGAGATTGCGGATCAGTCGGTTTCGACGGTTTCTTACCGGTTATTCGGATGTTAAATGAACGATCTAGCTCTGTCTGTGTCAATGAAAGATTCATTCAATCACTACTCGTGTAGAAAGCTACAGCAGTATATGGAGGATGTGATACTGCTGACCACAGTCAACCGGCACTGCGCCAATCAGAAACTCATCGTCGTCGATTTCGATGTTCCGCTCCGAAATATAAACTCGTGTACCATCTTGGTAGAAGCTAGAATGGATGAGCAGACTATATGATGTGCAGGGATGCTCTACCTCTGGTATGTTTACATCTAGTTGGGTTTGTCTGAATTTCGTGGAAGTCTCATGGAGATGCGGAAGACATAATGTAAGGTTCCTTGTCAGCTCCTTCGCTTCTTGAACATTCTCACAAGGTCGTCGATCGTCTTATGGAGAGGATTCACTGTAACCAGGTAGATGGGGTCTGCGCCGACTCAATTGCAAACCAAAATGATTTCTGAAGCAGTCCTGGGACTGGGTATAACAACGGATTCTGTGCCATTTGTTCTCGTATTTCTCTCTGTAAGATTTTACCTACTAGTGGGTTCCGTCAGGTTAGTCCTCTCTCTCAACTTTTGTTCAGTTTTGCCGTTGTCGTCGTAGGTTATACTCTCGAAGTCACAACTGGAAAGAAGTCGGACTGGATTACCCAAACGACACTGTTGCGTTAAGTAACGGTCGTTCAAAATACTTTTAACAGAATTTCGAGAGTGATCCATTGGTTCAGAATGCGCCTTTCAAATCTCAGCCTTACTTTCAAACAAATTTCTCTACTTCAGATTCTATGCATTTGCTAAAGAGCTTGACATACTTCTGTTGATCGGCTGAACGACTGTTGTATCATCACACCTGGTAGTCGCACTTGCTATGTCATATTACGAAGAATCATCTGGTTACTTGAAGAATTGTTTCAAGTTTTACAAAAACCTTACCTATGACTCCAATCACCTGCTGCGGATTGATGAGTCGGCTCGTTCGATCGTAAGTCGTTCTGTCTACCTTTCAGTTCAATTGTTTTTGTTTCAGGCAGAGGCCTGTTGGGACGTGAAACCGTCTGGTACCGTATCTGCCCTCCCCGAAGGTACTGATGTCTTTGCTAAACACAATGCTCACCTTAGGATTATTCCTTTTGCGTAACGTCCTTTCTGATTACACACTTGCTGAATTGTTACATCAGTCACTGGTTGACTGGACATGCCATCCTTCGAAAGTTTCCAACCTGGACTCAATCCACATGAGCAATACAAACACGCCGCCCGACCTCTGGTCTTACAGCTCTAAGCAAATGTTTGTACAATAGTGTGGCTTCTCATTTTGCTTCACTCAGTGCGCTAGGTAAATCATGGGACCGGACGCCACTGGGAAAATTGCGCTGGATCACATTTGGATATCATTACCAATGGAGCGACAGGGTAATTTTTCTTCGCTAGTATCAGGTCGCTTGTTTGAAGTCTAGTTATGAGTGCGGTAATCTCGGACACCAACCGCTCATGTTCCCACCTAGGCGGCATTGTGACAGTCAAGTACACCGAACTTTACACCTTACGAGGACCAGAAGGTGGGATCATCCTTTATTCTCTAAGTAAATGGATAGTTTACCAATTTGAGTAACTGCCATGTCCACAGGTATACAAGCTCTGTCATTTTTGCCTGCCAAACTAAGCAGGCTACTTTGCTGCCCGTACTGTACCGATCAATTCTGTAACCGGTGGGAGAACAGCCATAGTGGACTTGTCCAGTTGCTTCTGCTCCACAGATTCCTATGCGAGAACCAGTTGTCCACTCTTCGGACACTCCGTTTCCGCTCCATTCTGCCGGTTCCCTGAAGTTCTACTTGGCAGCCTCCCATTTCTACTTTGATCAAGAGTTGCAACTTTGTTTACTAGTAAACGAAAAGCACCACATGCTGCGAGGCAAATACTGTTTACAAGACTTTTTTGTACTGGTCTGGGAGATTTTCTCTTTTAGATAGGTATCCTGTGGTAAACGTTTTTAGTCGTTTGCATATTCCCGTGTAACTGATTAGCATCGAGTATTGCAATCATTTTCGATAAACCATCGACTGGTGTGGGCAGTTAAGTGGAATGCGTGGGTAAGATATTTGAATGAGGGCAGTTTGGGGAGCAAAGGTTACGGTAAGAAAGGGTATTTGTGTTACTCAACCGAGGTTGGTCGGGCGGGGTAGGACCATTGCCATCACGTGTCTTTTTTGATGACAAAGTTCGTTAGTGTAGTCGAATGGCGAACGCCTTTACTGTTGTGAGTGTGTTTCTTCGAACGATCTTGTGCTACTCGATACATCAAGCGGAGCGACTCAGTCGGTTTGAACCGGTGGTATGTATCGATCAGATGAGCTTCAGTCGCGCTTGCAACGAATGCCATCACGTCCAAATGTTCTGTAAATGCTCCATCACCAAATATAAACATGCACCACAAAATTGGCGAGACCTAACCGAGGTTCCAGACCTGTAAAGGGTCTGGAATGATCCTTATTGGAACCGACTCCGTTGTGATATTGTCCGGTGGACATACACTCAAGAGGAAAACCCGGGGTGATATGCCGAGAAAAATAGAGACCCAGTTAGGTGACTGCCTAAACACCTAAGGAGCATAGGTCTATGTACTGGAATATAATTTTCTGTGACAATTTAGTTTTAGGCTCTTTGCATGGACCATTTAGGGTCGTAGTGTGTGTAGCTTGGAGAGCCTCTGCGAGCAACCGAACTTAGACCCCTTCGGGCCTTCAATAACCGTTGTCTCAACTATAACCTGTGTAGGATGGTGCCAGCAAATTCGCAACGAGGAAAAACATCTTCGGTTGTACAACAGGGACTTCAATCATAGAATATGTCCAACACCAAAAGCTGTGGTGGTTCGGTCATAAATTGCCGAATCATCGTTTACCTAAAAGAGTACTGTTTTCCATGCCCAATGCAAGCAGGGAGGTGACTTACGTTTCACCTGGCAAACGGATATGAAAGCGATTAAGAAGTTTGAGTACTATCGGTACGACTCAGCTGTCAGATTGGGTCCCTGTAATCTCCCCTGTGGATGGTCGGAACCGGCGTATGATATGAATGCTGACCGATGTCAATGGTGTTCTAGTTTTCAGCTTCTATCCCAATTGTCTGAATGAGTGGCTGGTAGGCTAGCACTAACCCCCTTCGTCGTTCACTCCACAACAAGGCTTTCAAATAAATTGCGCTTGTAAGGAAACGAAGCACAAGTGTTGAACATTCATGTTGTCATGTCGATGCTACACGTAAACGACATTCAACTAAGCTGAAATAAGTGTGCTGTATGAAACTGATATTCATGTTTAGGAAAACACTTTCCGGTTCCGTGAACACGGCTCACATCAGTACATCACTGCACAAACAGCTGAATCCTATCCTTGTGATAGGTCTATGTAGTTGATTAGCTCCCTCTTCAACATGGGCTATCAGGTTCGTCCTTGGTCATAGTGCAGTCTTCCTTCCTCTTCCACAAAACCTATTTCAGAGCATCAAGTTATTCCTACGGTGGTCTTTTTTATTTTCATTAGGGTGACCCGTTCTCGGTAGTCAGCACGACTACGACTGTATCTATCCATCATCATCACCGTTGTTATTGACAGTGGATGTATTCATCAGCGCTTTGTATGACCATTATGTTTCTCTGGTGGTTTCTTGTAACCATAAATCGTGCTGTCGAACATTCATTCGATACATTGTTCGTTTATAACTTCAAGTGACAGCTTTTATCATCGTATTACAGCGCTATGAAGAGTCCAAATATGGAGAATTCCCTCCGCTGCTTGCCAAAATTTCCACACAGATTGTCCATCTGTTACAAACGGAGCTTTCCTCCACCACCTTGGGCAGTGATGTGACCCAACTGGTCCAAGCATGTGCCGACTTCCAACCAGAAGCCGCTATTGTGAACTACTATCGCGGGAAGACTAACATGGGTTTTCATACGGACAACGTGGAATTCGACAAAAAAGCTCCATTGGTCTCAATAAGGTGGGTCTCATTTCATTAATACCGCTAGATTATTTTGTGGAAAAATTGGTTTTATGGACATTATTTGATGCCTTGTCAATCGTCCAAGAAGGCATGTCACTCCGGTATATGGAGCCTATTGTGTAGCTCATTTACAATTGTTTTCCACCTGCCACGTAACTATCTGTCTCCTCCAGAGGTTATCTGCGTAGGGCACCAACTACAAAATAGTACTAAGTGGGTCACCAGCTCCTATGGGGATTCATTCTTCCTCCTGCGAAGTCGACAGCAAAAGGTCTGATAGGTCTCTAAATCCAACTAGGGACACTGTGGGACACAGCCTTACCTAGTGTTCTTTCATTTCAATGCGGCTGACTTGTGTGGAGCGAGATAGTTTTATGAGCATCTTCAAGGCCTCTCGCATTACTTCACGGCTTCTACAGTTTGCGCTTCTAGCCTTTGCACACTCATTTGTGATTCGAAAGACAGCGCAAAAATTCCGATTCAGTCCACCATAACTAGCTCGTGTTTCCACGTCCGTGGGTTTGAAGTTCGAGGCAAGACACCTGGTATAGACGGACAACCATTATAACCTCAATTAGGTCATAGCGGTTGACACCCATTTTAGCTCTTTTAATCCAATGGGAACAATTCCGCGACGAGAAGGCGCTGAGCAGGGCTTCCGCAGCAGAAGTCAGGTGGTAGCCGCTTCCTTAGAGACCTTGTAGAGGGAGACAAGGAAACAGCTTTTCGCGCTTACTAAATAATCCATCTTCGACCATACTGAAGCGTTTGGATGCTGTCGCTTGGCTCACGGACTTTCAACAAGTTAATCCAAAGGTGAATAAAGACGTGTAAAGGATGGGGGCACATAGTGGACGAAGTGCCAGCTGATCCTATTGACATCCTTTATGTCGGACTCCCACGGAACTCCTCATCCATGAATCCAGTCACCATACCTGTTTTTGGAACGGGGGCACCCAGAAGTGAACAATACAATAAATCCATTCACTGAGGAACTACACCGGTAGAACCAAAGTGTCCCCAAGTACTGGGTGCCCTGACCATATTCAGTACAGTTATCCTAGGTACACTCGATATGAAGCTCAAGCATATCAAATCATTCAGCTGTAGCACCCTTTCGGTGCCTAACTGCCATGCCACCCGAAGGAGGCACGAGGGCTGGGATACTGTCACGCTGCCCAAGCCTAGACAGAAGAAGTGGAGTGGCAGAGGTCGGGTTCGAACCACGGACCTTCTGGTCAGGAAATCCGTGATCTCACCACTGAGTTATCTCGCTGAAGCATATAACAGGTGAAATTATAGATTTTTCACGAAACATATACTTGCTTTCGAATAGTCGATATCGGGAATACATTATATTTACATCATGACTAGTATGAACTCTTTCCTGTAGCAGTGTTTCTGCCGATTACCTGACCGCCCGAACAAGTGGTGGAGGGTGCTCTTTCGAGAACTACCCCAGCCTCCTGGACACATAACTTGTCTCAAATGTTCGACCGAGTGGTCCAGCTAGATTGCGTGAGTCCACTCTCTGTAGAACACATTTAGGAGCTGAAATGTATTGAGCCATAACTACTTGGAATCATTCTACACTGACAAACTGCTGGTTTTCTTCTAAATAGTGGATAAACCCTTTTTCGGGTATTATTTGTTGCAATCTGCGACGTGGTGGCCGGCCGAGTTGGAATCGAAGAAAATTCATTTTATCAGTACGGTCTTTGTTCTCCCATCCGCGATTGTGGAGGGGGGGGGTCAAGATGGCTCAAGTGGTTAGAGCTCGAATTTACTGACCGGCAGGGCTGTAGTTCTAACCCGATCCCTGCATCTCGACTTTCTCTGTTTAGGCTTGGGTAACCTGGTAGTATTCCAGACCTCGTGCTTCCTTCTGGTGGCATGGCAGTAAGGCACCGAAACGGTGCCACAGCTGAACGATACCACCTGAGACGAATTTCTCCAGGTTTCGATTTCTGTGAATTGTGGTTTATGCTCTCAGTTTATCTTCAAAATATAGTGTCACACCAGTGCCTTAGTAGCCTCAACCCATTTGCCTGCAAGCTCATGGATTGTAGTTAATAGTAGGACAGGCAGCATGTGAACTACTTTTGAAGTCGCCCGTTTTCATCGTCTTCTTCGGTTGTCGGTCAGCTTAGAGCATTCAGACTTTCAATACATCAAACAACTTATTGGATACATGGTAAGTTTTGATTCGGTGTGCACAGATCGTGTTGCATACTGAGGTGGTGCCAAACACTAGAAAGACCATCTGGTTGATCCTATAGATAGCTGCTCCTGAGCTCGATCTGCGATGCTCACGAATTCAGTCCATGATGCTCAGAGGCCACAGTTGTAGTTCTTTTATTGTGGCGAGTTGTACTGTTGGTCTGAGCAGGAGGGACTGCACATGAATCTTGCCTGTAGGAATAGGCTACCGCTACACTGCAGCCGGCACGATTGACATATGGCGAACCAATTTCGGCTAGTCGTTCTGGGTACTGCTCCTGAGATCTGCGCGATGCACGAATTCAGTCCATGATGCCCGGAGGTCACAGTTGTAGTTCTTTTATTGTGGCGAGTTGTACTGTTGGTCTGAGCAGGAGGGACTGCACATGAATCTTGCCTGTAGGAATAGGCTACCGCTACACTGCAGCCGGCACGATTGACATATGGCGAACCATTTTCGGCTAGTCGTTCTGGGTAGGCTCCTAAGAAAGTCGTTAGTTTGCGGTAATACGAAGCAGGCCACACCGAACTTGCATACAAAACAACCATGTCAGCTTTTGGTAAGTCATCTCCGAGGTGAGCTCGAAGAAGTTGGATGAGTTTAGGCGCTGTGGTTTGATGGTTTGGGTCATAGTGAGAATCTTGGTGTTTATCCAGCAGATTTTCATTTAATGTCCAGCACGTGGTCAGACGTTCTCCTTGGTTGAAACAAATGAAAATGAGAAAGACCCCTTGGAAGCATGCATGTGAAGCATAGACTCTGGCTAACAGAAGGTTCCAGCTTGTTCAACTACAGATGGCACAACGTAGTGTTCAGTGATGATATAAAACAACCTGGGTGGTCCATGTGGCTGGAGTTGCTGTCGGTACAGTATGGGAAAAGGAAAATAAATTCGTAACGGCCGGGGACGGTGGAAAATCTCTTCTGGTTTTGCGTTCGACTTCTATGATACATAAGTATAAAACATTTAAACACAACAAAGAATTCGCAGTCGATTCCCTTTGCAGTTCATGTGAAGAGCAGGTAGGAGGTGGTAGGTGGCGATGCTGGAGATCTTACCGCCTTATTAATGAGCCTATCCTTCCCCTTCCGGATGTCTGCCAGACTGTCCTGCACACATAAATACATTATGAGAGCTAAATAGACTGTTCTAAGGACTGAGGAGAAAAGCTGTTGGCACGCTGAAAGTTTGGATTTTCTAAGCTGAACTAGAAGCCGGAAAATGTGTAGAACGGGTGAACTTAATGTTGTTCCCCATGCTATTGAGAAAAGCAACACCTTTTTTGGGGGGATCCTTCCGTTTTGTGGGGATGTTTTCAATGTCACTTGCCAGTCAGTGCAATTCGTACCTGTAAAGTGTATAGTGTTACTGTATGATTGAATGGGATCACAACCGAACCTCATGCTTGCGGTTGAACTGATCGATCTGTTAGATAAGTTCGTCTGTCTGGGCAGTCTCAGTGAACTGGTGGAAGACACTCAATTCCCGAATAGTGAAGGATAGGGTGGCGTTTACCGACTTCCGAGATTGTTGGTGTCGATGTGACATCATCTTGACTGTCAAAGTTGTAGTGTACAATGCCTCAATCCTATTTTATGGATCTGAGACGTGGCCGCTGCCTACGGAAGGTGTTTGGAGACTACGTGATCGACTTTCGGCGCCTCCAAAGCATTGCGCGTGTCTGCTGGGGATTTTAGATCAGTACTTCTGACGTGCGCCAGATGGTTTTCGGGAGGGTTCATTCTCCTTCGATAGGTTAGCTGGTCACTCTCCAAAGTTTACGCTGGTTAGGCCATGTGCTTCATATGCCAGGGGCCGTTCACTTTGTAGAGCACTCGTGGTCTAGCCGTACGATCCGAGGGTGGTCAGTCCATGGCTTGCAAACGAAGCATAAAAGCCATTACCGGTCAACTTACTTGCGTGGTTAACTACCGTCTCCCCAGATGAGGACCGCAGACGAGTCAAACGTATGGTTAGTGACCCTAACAGATACAGCTGCTGGTAGTTTGAGAAGACCACAGTACTTGCGTCCTGCGTTCTTGTTTCTGACACACAACATTCACCGATACAGAAGGAATCCAGCGTACGAGCAAGAACCACCTGTTGGCCTGCTTGCTTCAGTGTGCGAACATTGAAGTTGGCTAAGTAGACAGGCTTTCGGGGTTTGAAAACAGACTTCGAAGTGTTTAGGGTTGTGACTGAACTCGGACGTACAAAAGCTGCAACTGAGTGTGATGCAGGGCGAACAAAGCGGTTAGTCCTAGAGCAGGGACCTGCGGAGAGAGTATTCAAATTTGGGCGGGAGAGGGTGAAAGAAGGAAAACGTGAAAGTGTAAGAAGGGAGACGTCAGCAGTAGCCTGTTTTCGCTTACCCGCCCTGCTGTATGCAGCAAGTAAGGCGACCCGGCTGATGGCACCACGCGACGGCCGATGGGGCATGGGAGTATCGTTATGCGTCAACCAGATCGATACGCTTGATGCTCGAAGCTTCCTTGTGTGAGGTTAATTTGTATCCCCGTCACATACCTTTATCGCATGTGCGACTGCGCTCATTGAAGTGTCGAAATATAATTGATTAATGGTTGTTCTTCTGTTTGTTTAGGTCAGAGGAGTCGGATTCCCCTAAACTAGGTGTAGTACTTATAGATGTTTATGTTCTTTTTATATAGTCTGGTACCACCTAAAGGCCCCGAAAAATGCTTACAATAGCATTTGTACGGTACACCGATGGAGATCATCAACAATAACAGTGGTTAGCGCAAATCGATGTGGGTTTGCTTTATTACTTACCCGAATATGGACGGCAAACGTTATTCTTTTGGATAACTTCGCTTATTTTGATGAGTACGAGTGTACTTACAATTTTCCGTCCAATTTGGTTTAGACTGCTACCACCTGCATCACATGCTTACAACCTCGACCCACATCGGATCAAGTTGTTCTTGTTTATGAAACTGTCATGCTAGAATGTCCATATGTGATTTCACAGTAGTGTTTTCACATTGCGCGTTAATAAATACCCGTGCAACCCGACGCGACCGACACACTCGCGCTTACACAAGACAGGAACAGAACCGAATTTCACGGGTCCACGGAAAATCACGGAACACGTATAGTAGTTTGGCTTCAGAGCAAATACCTCTGGCCTCCGGACCCCTATTCGGGAACTGTTACCGGCTGCGCTCAAACGGTAAGTCTTCTTCTGACTTATTCCACTTTGGTATTGTATCTATATATTGCGTAAGGTTCACCCAGAAACTGTAGATTATCGTCTTGCAAAGTATGAACTCTTTGTTAGTGCAAGACAATAAGTTACATTCGCTGAGTGCACCTTATGCAATACAAACTACGATATCAAAGTGAAGTAAGTCAAAAGGTGACCCATCGTTTACGCGTCGTTGGAAATAGTTCTTGGATAAGGGTCCGGACGCTCTGCAGTAGGACTGCTACATGTGTTCCGTGATTGTCCGTGGACCTGTGGAGTTCAGCTCTGTTCCTGTCTTGTACGTGTGTGTGTGTGTCAGTCGCGTCGAGGTACGTGTACATTTATTGTGCGCAATCTGAAAAAAAAACACTAATGTGAAATCACACAAATATCCACTAACGGAAAAGTGTCACTTTCCCCACGGAATTCAGAGTGCCGGGAACTAAGAAGTGACGAAAAGGAATGAAGCGGATTATTAAAACTGTGGACTTTCACAGTATTGCCCATCTCCCATGCTAGGGTCTACGTTGTTCTTCTTGTGTTTGGCTGGGAATACTACAAGATATGACCACTAAACTACTTTGATGGAGTCGGTACTGTCAGTTTTTGTCCAGATTATCCAAGTAAGTGCCTGTTATATTGGAATTCATCTCACTTTCCAGATTTAATTGCATGGCCAGCCTCGGCATTTCCGAATTGGTGTCTCAACAATGGAACTACTTATGATGAAGATATTATTCATGCACGTAGTACTGTGTTATACGAAGACTGTGTACGCCATGCGAACCTTTTGTGAGAAACTCTTTTGTATAATCCCTTTCATAGTTTCCGTACTTCGCTAATCATCTCAGTATGCCTTTTAATCGATACAGTGATCCCTCAGTGATCCCATAAACCACGGAGAGAGGTGACACTCGCTATTGTTTTCGTGCCTAATACACGAACCTGTGTTGGAATATTAGTAACTCGGGTGCATCTGTTGCTAGGTGACCAAAGGGCTGTTGACTCCTCCGGCGAGCTTGTCGGTTGCCTTGCAAGCGTTTCACCATCAAACGAGGAGATATCACCGAGTTGCATGTGCTGATGTCTCCTGGAGTAGTGACAAGTTTCTTGTGATTCGAATGGCGAAGGGGTAAACACAGGAACCTATCCGAAGTCACATGTGGTTTTGGGCACCTAGCGCCGTTACTTCTTGATGGAAACCTAAAGCTTTATCAACTTCATCTTTTTGTGTTAGCAGGTCTTTTCACGTGCGATGCAAATTTGAACAAAAGATTTGCTGTATACCATTGTATTGTCTTAGCGTTTATCATTTCTCTCCCTCTCTCACCCCTCTTTGGATTGTAGCTTGGGTCCAAGCGCACTTTATTTATGGGAAGTTTCGAAGCCTGTTACTGCTTCTCCCAGTTTTCTGCATCCACCTATCAACGGTGGTGATCAACCCGATGGCTCCACAGTGATTCCGATCGTGTTACGGCACGGCGATGTTGTGATCATGCTCGGGAAGAGCCGTCTTGCCAAGCACGCCGTTCCGATAGTCCTGTTTGACGAAGCTTGCCGAGATCCCGTTCTCCGGGTGGCGGCCCAACTTGCATCACAAAGACTGTGCCCAAACTTGTGTGCGAGCGTAGACTCATCCAATGGTTCATCTTCCACTTGCCGGGTAGAACCTTCTTATTGCTCCTGTGCAATTTGTAAAGCATTTGTAGACTATGTTCTCACCACGCGTATCAACATGAATGTGCGGCAAGTTATTCCAGCAGGCTATTCGTTTTCCGATTTTGATAAAAAGTGACTTTTTGATTGTCACGATCTCGTTTTTCCGCATCTTGGGTAGTGTGCAACCCAGCGACAACGATGAAAACGTATTCTAGTCTATTCAAACCTGTTTATTCCTTGATGTGGAAATCTACAGTAGCGATGCAGACGGAGGCACGGATTCCTTTGACGCTTGGTTCGAATAGGTTTAATTCTGTCTTCTTCTTACTCTTCGTATTGTGCCGGTCTTCCAAATAAGGCAAGCGATTTTGTTCAGAAAGATGCATACCATGGGATTCCTTACCAGTGCCTTCGAAAAATCCGGTTAGGTGTTTAGAGATAGACTACTTAAGTAGTGAGCTTCCGTAGAAAGCTTTCCAACAAGAACTTTAGCATATATACAAAAATCTAAATGTGCACATGCCTCTCTTTAACTGTGTAAAACAAGATTCAGCTCTTCTATTGGGAATAAACTGCGACGACGCAAAATAGTTGATTCATCCGCATTCCTTTCATTAGAATACTGCTGCTATAGTGTCTTCTTTAGGTCCATGGATAATAGATTCATGGAAATAATGGCCAATTTTGGTTCTGTAATCAGTACAATCATAGCGACTAACGTTCGTAGCAAAATCCCAAACAGAACAGCGGAAAACCTTATGCATTGTTGATGGGTGACATCCGTATTCCTGCCTGAATTAGGAGTGACTATTAGGAGATATCCTCATTTTGGTTAGGGAGCGGTATTGGCAGATCACCCCAGTAGGAAAATGGCGGTTGTTGAGGTTCTTCCTTTTGAAGAAACTACGGCTATGAGGATCCCCTGTCAAGAAAATAACGTTTGTAGAAGGCTATCCTATTAAAGAATTGAAGGTTATCGCGGGTCTCTTCACTCGTCAATGATGTACCCCTTGTTAAAGTAACAACTTCTATGGAGGAGCCCGTTACGAGTAAAGGCGATCATGAAGATTGCCCGTATTATGTTGATTAACGGTTCGGAGGATCCCGCATTAAATTGATGGTGATTGTGGGACATCCTGTTTTGATGAAACAAGACAGTCCTACGTTTCCAAACAATTGGGTCTTATCGAGTATTCCTCTTGGAAGTTGACGGTTGTTGGAGGGTCTTCTGTTCAACAAATGACGATAGTGAAGGATGTCCCCAGTGCGGAAAAGACAGTTTAAGGAGAGATAAAGGAAATATCGGTTATGGAGGATGCCCTTGTTAGGGATATAGTGGTTGTGGAAGGCTTCCTTCTAAAACCGATGACGGCTCTGGGGGAGCTTCTCGTTGGAGAGATTGTGTTTATAGATTGTCCCTATGTTGAAAGAAGGTCACTTTCAGATAATGTCAAGTTTGACAACGCTGGTCTACTTAGTGATGTTGAAATCGAGTCCCACGGTGAAGAGTATGTGGCAGTCCTAGGCACATCGATTGCTATTCGCTTCATGGTGTGAATAAACAACATCATTCTGTCTTTAGACGGCTGAACAAACAAAATATACAAATATTAAATATTATTGTCAAACACGAGGTTTGAAAGGTGAAAAAGCCGGGAATCAGCAGCGTGTAGTCGACAATTTATGACCGTGATAGTTGTTTGTTCCACTTGACACTTCATATGGTTGTTTGATAAAGGCTGATTACATTCGGCCTTTAAAATTGGTCCAGGCGCATAACGAAACTGTGTCCACAATGGACTGTGATAAATCTTGAGGCAGTGGATAGGGTGAAGAGCTTGCCGTCACGGAAGTGGTCGTACATGACGTCCCGTGTACAGATAAACAAACGATCAGGTGTACAACGGCACTTGGTCGGACAGTCTCCACTTTTCACATGGTGAGAATCAATATGATGCGCTAATACAAGACTTGGTGAACACTTTCGAGTAGCAGGCTTAATACGATGGCACTTTTATAAAATACTCTCACTTGCACACTAATTTAGTTTTAACGGTAAACCAGACTGGATTCGGCTGGAACTCTCGTTTATGTTGATCTTTTCAACTCAATGTTCTGCACCAGGCCGCCTCATGTTTCGGTTTTTATGATATTCAAGATGTCGCAGTCCAGAGGTTACGTGGGGACTGCGCCTACCTAATGAGCCTAAGAAGAACGAAACCGGTCGTGGGTTGTCAAAGAGACCCTAGCAACCTTTATATATA
>NW_008751870.1:687089-690325 GCF_000715545.1 Opisthorchis viverrini
ATATATATATACAGAGAGAGAAAGAGAGCTATATGTGGGCAGTTGACTGTCGATAGGTCCGTCCCGAAGAAGTAGTTTTCGAAATGGTTGATATCGTTCGCATAGACCATGATATGGTTTACATATATCCTCACGCGCTGTTTAGTGTAATGTATTGTCTGTGTTGAGAGTGTGTACAGAAAACCAGATACCATAGGCCTGCTTGTAGAGACTTAAAATACAGTCATTTGATGTCAAGCCGCTGCCTTGTGTCCAATCTTCGTCTGCTGTTTTAACCTGCCTGTTAAACTTGTCTCTGCAGGTTAGATCAAAGTAAGATCTTCCTGAGTGCATGTTGTCATTTGAATTGAAGCTGCACAACAGCCGTCACGAAGAGACTGGAACAGCCAACCATGCATGTGACGCGCTAACAACAGTCTATCATTAAAAGCACCCTTGAACGGAAACCCATTTCCTGTAGCACTTTGGTTACAAAATAACTGGCTGACCAGTTACCTTTAGCTGTGAAAAGCGTCAATCTTTTGAATGCTGTTGAACCACTAACCCACTTAAACAATGTGGGCCGAGGTTGGCACACCTTGCTACCCTGCTGCCGCCGCACCAGGTTTTGTGCCTTCAAGTGGCTCGTTCTGGATCCTTACTGGAATTAAGACCCTGGTGTATTCTTCGGTGCACATTTCAGGTTACTTTCTGAGGGTTAGTACAACTGTGAAGGAATGTTAGGTTAGGAAGTGGCGCACCGCGGTTGAGCTATCGGCAAGTGGTCATTCATAAGCCAGAATGTTTGGCGTTTTATATCTAACTACTAATAACATGACAGTAGTTTAAAGGAAACCTCGGCCATGGGTGTGCGGAATGATCCTACCGCCTCAACCCCCTCCACGAACCCCCCTGAACGGTTCTCACTAGCGCTCGGAAGTACGTCAATTTCTGGCAAGTGATTCGATGCGTGTCATCTTTTTTCGATTTCAACCAGTAAAGTGTTCCAGTGTGTTCTCCTAATATCATTCATCTAATGCTTTTGATGCCCAACCCAGACTCACACTTCGTTGTGAAAAAGTGCGGTCATTCACACAAATGTCTTGGTATTCGCTGGTTTGCAGTTCATTTCATCATCCAAGGCAAAGAAATCCTGTGGCGTTAATCCACAATACTCTCAGCCTGGTCAGACCACAACACAATGTGCGATTCACGATTAGAAAACCTGTACCTGGTTGTGCGGCAGGCACTTCAATCGCGGATCACATCTAGCACCGTCAACTGCGGTGGCTCCGCCATGTGTTACGCAATCTGCAGCACTGTCTGCCAAGACGAGCTTTTTTCTCCGTTGCTCCTTCAGGATGGCGCAAGCCGGAAAATGTATGAATTGGCAGAACAGTGTGAAAGATACTACGAAGAGTTTGTGTTGTTGGTGGGTTATACCTACCAGGATTGGGTTACCATGATCCCGCCTGCGCTTGTTTAAAGACATTGCACGCCACTGATTCACGTCAGTGGCGTTCGTGCTGCCAATTTTCCAGATTATTTGGGTGCTTGGAGGTGTGAGCACCTCAGAATACTTGCGATGGGTCGGCATTAGGTTGCATCTCTCGCCCACTTTTCCTCTTCTCTCCACTATAAGGCTTTAAATATTCTTGGTTGAACTTTACGGTCATACGGCAGGATGAAGTCAGTGTCAACATTGATGTCGCTGTCATTTGTGATGATGATCCCAATAACCATAACACACTTGGACAACAATTCCAAGGCGTATTGAAGTGCGATGTTGCGTACAGTTGGCTGCAATGGGCCATTTTAAAAACGCCTGTTTGACTAATAAAACAACCGGGCTCAGTGATGCGGGTGCGAACTTACTGAAAGGAAGGTCCGTAGTTCGAACACGGCCTCTCTGTCTCGGCTGCTTTGTCTGAAACCTGGCAGTACCTCAGCCCTAGTGTTTCGGTTGACTTTGCAGCTACACACCAAAAAGGTGTTACTATTATTACTTTTATCCCTTTTATATCTTCTAGACAGACAAAGGTTTACCTAGGCAGGTTGGTTGGCGCTTCATAGGCCACTAACAGTGCATGAACTCGGTGTGAACGGACAATAATGTTGACCATAATCAAGGCATGAATACCACAACTCCGGATTTCGGGCCATTTTAGTTGAAAGTTTTGCATTCCTGTGGAACTGGCAAAATTGGGAACCACTGTCTTTGGTTTTCATTTAAACCTTGATGTTTGCTACCAGGAATTTCTGTGAAACGAAAAAAGTTTTCTCCCGTCTAGGTATTCAATCGGAGCTTACTAGTTATTGATGTGACAATGGTAATTCAGTCTGGGCTTGCAGGAAAAATATACGTCAGTAACTATCTCACATCGTTGCAGTATCTTCGGACTAGTCAATACACTTATAGACGTAACACAGTACTTATAAGGTCACTAAAAACTCTTGAAGTCATTTGGTGGACGTAGTTTCCAAGTTTCCCTCAACCTTATGTTCTAATTGAACCCAAACTGAAAGGAATTAGAGAACTACATTCATTTGCATACCTATTTGGTTTTTACGCCACATTCAATTGAATCTCTCGTTAATGACATTCTTATTGAAGAGGAACACCGCTCTTTAAAACTAAGTTGGTATGCAAATGGGTCTATTTTACTAAATAAGCAGATACTTTAGCAGATCCACTCAGTGACAGTACTAGTACAATCGTACGTTTCATGAGGACTAAGGAAGCCCCGCTTTGTTGTGACAAGCCGACATTCCATATTGCTTGATTCGTTTACTTGATATTAGTTCGGCAGTTTTATTCACACAAATGACAGTTCAGTTTCATTATTGGAATGTCCCATTAGCCAAATCGCACTTCACGTCCTAAACCAATCATGTGCTGTTGTCCCCCGAAAGAAGGAGTGCATTCTCGGGAGTCATATCTGGCTCGACGTCACAATGACAATTTTACGCACGCGCATATTGGTTGTGTTTGTGTGCCTATTGTCATGCTCTTCATCTGCATGATTGCGCCACCATGACAGACCAATTACACAGTCATCCTTTAGGCATTCGCATGTAAGCAATGTGCCATCAGCGCTGAATACGCGCAGCACACAGCTTCCATCCGCAACATATGACGACATTCCCCAATCCTGTGAGCTAGATGCATCATAAACAGTTTCAGCTGATATCCGACGACGAGAATCTGTTGCTTCACACCCACCTTCATTGTGATCATTTGAAAATCCAGCTGGCGT
>NW_008751870.1:690803-714307 GCF_000715545.1 Opisthorchis viverrini
GAGAAAGTTTCAGGTGTGCCAGCATTTCTGGCTAGAACCTAACTTTCATACTCTGAGTGCTACTCAAAAGCTATGAGTAGCTCAGGACGTTTCAAGCGAGGGCCCCCTGTTAGATTCCAAGGATTCAGTCATACGAGCGCCTTGTCAACCAATTTTATCCCTGACCTTCTGCTCGTGAATTTCACGCTCTCACCCTCCGAACCGTGGGTCTTCGGAGCTAATGAAATTCCACTCGTTGTGGGACAGCTCGATATTTTCAGACAGTCATCTGGTTCGGATATTTTATCTGGGTGCTTGTCGGTCCCAGTGGTGAACCCGCGAATGAACAAGCCATGGGTTTTGATATGACTGGATGCACATATTGAAGATTAGTTCAGATCTGTGAAAGTCACATGGTCTCCTTCGTTTGTGCGATATCAGTCCCCGGCACACTGCTCACTGATGGCTCTGGCAAACACCAACTGTCAAGTCAGTTAGGTGTGGAGGTGGAACTCAAATGCCAATGAGCGACCTTGGTAACGGGTGGTATAGCAGTGAACTCCTTAGGCAAGCAGGAGGTCGTGGGTTCGAGTCCCGTCGCAGGGCGTTACCTTATAGATATATGGGTTGCGCTTTCTTCTACATCAATTTGTAGGTTTATAGGAATAATGGTTTCTTAGGGACAGTAAGGAAACCCAGGAGAAACGAATTCGTGGAATATGGAGCAGAAGTGCACTGGCATGAAACATGCCAACGGTTGCGCCGCTAAAATACATATTTCCAGCTTGCCAATGAGTCGTTTGCTGTTTACTATCGCCCTGACTAGGGCCAGTGATCTTCCGGTGATTAATATATGGGAAATGGAACTTCCGGTCTTCCTCTCATGTTGTTCAGTCGTTGGAATGAATTTCCGTCAAGGACCAATGATTAAGGATTGGGTTAAACCACAGCACCCTTCCGCCATTCAAGCCAGGCTGAGACCAATCAAGACATCCGATATTCACAGATTGTTGAGTAAAGTCTAAACGCCTCAAATGCAGCAAACTAAGCGCTATGGTAACCAGGGTCGGTCTGAATATTTCAAGTCGTGAGGATTACTTTCACTAGAGTCGTCCTTAGGGTTTATTTTATTCCATCCATTGTTAGGAGTGGAATTGTTTACAGTCATCGCACTGAACAGGAGAGAAGGACAAAAACGGCTATCTTGCCTCCACCTGCTTCTGTTCAAAGGACCGCATACCTGCTCATTTGTCATAGAAACTCGCCATGGCAACCTACATCGAAAAGGTCTTTGCATCTGGTGCATAGCCGCCATGCCACCCGAGTAAGCACGAGGACTGAGGTAGTGCCAGGATGCCCAAACCTGGACAAAGCAGTCGAAATACCGGGTTTGGGTTTGGACCACAGTAGGTTCGCGCCCTAAACACTGGGCTACCTTAAGTACCTGATGTCGACGACTGTATCCGTTCCCACCTTTGTCTCTTCCAGTTTATTCCCATTCTTTGACTTTGGTGCCCAAAGGGCTTGTGATATCTCGTTACTTAGTGACCCAAACTTATGGATCAAAGACGTGGCATGTGGAACACTCTGTGTTTGACCTCTGGTGCCCCCGGTTCATTTTTCAAGCGTGATAGCAACAGCAGGTCAGTAATGCTGAGGTAGGCCGGATGGTTCGCTCGAAAGTTCATTCTCCCTCGACAGATCAGCCGGTCTCACCCCATAGGGTAGACCGATCAGGCCATATAGTTTGCAGTTCAGAGGAACGTCGGTCTCACGGAGACAACCTAGGGTCGGTTAGTCCATGAATTGACGATATAAAGGCCTTTGGAAGTCACCTCACTGGTCTGCCGTCGTCCTGGATGGAATATGTGGGACCAGACAAACTAATGGTTGGTGACCCCGACAGATGTGACTGTGTCTCTAAGTCAGTGGTGGTCTTGCATCATTTTGGAGGCTCCACACTATAGAACAGGCCAGAATCACTGAAATGGGAGTCCACGATGTTATCCACTCATCTCTCCGGTGCGCTATATGTAGGTGTTACCCAAACACTATTCTGATCGTCACGGTGTGCTCTTAGGCCAGTAACCAGTAAGTGATAGGTTCTCCTCATCCTAGCGCGGATTCTCAACAGGCAAGAAGTAGCTATTCAATGATTTCCGTCTTTTTGGGGTTAATCGTCACGTACGGAGTGAAATCGTTCAAAACGATTTTTTTCTACCCGAAGGTTCACCCAAAAGTTATTGCGCGTCTAACAGGCTTAACAAATTCGAAGAGATTCCACGCCAAGTCACGTACTTGGACGCACAAAGGTCGTAAAAGCCATGAAAGAATTTAGCAAGCTCTTTGGTACTTGTAAGTGGTGATCAGTTGTTTGTTCATCTCATAATCTCCAAAATGCTCGGCTGATGAGGCATTTTGCAAAAATAAACTACGGAACTACATAAACTGTTTAACACCACAATCGGAACACGCGTGATCAGCAGAAAATTAATGCCCTGCTGATCTCGACCAGGATCACATGAAAAGGACTCATTACCGATGTCGGAAATAAGCAGATCTCAATCTGTTGAATATTCAAAACGAAACTTACTTAGCAAGAGTTGGGGACGTAAAAAAATGGCAAATGAGAAGAAAACCGAGGGTGGAGCAAAACAGTTGGAGTAATTTTGAGTTACCGTGGTTACAACTTTCTTAGACCGTACGTAGGTATGTATTGTTGTCCATGGTCTAATGACCTCGGAAGGAATTATAATCTCTACAAATCACTCACAAACACTTCTTTACCGTTTCTTTGTTCTTGTTTATCCCGTAATTATGGTCTCGGGGTCCTTAAATAAAAAATATAGCAACATGCTTCTGTCCTCAGGACTGAAGAACCTGCTTAGTTTTTGGCAACCTGATAGTAGCTCAGCCATTGGACCTCCTTCGGCTTGCATCCAGGAAATGCCATGACCGGAGGAGTTAAGGCTGCATCAACTGCTTGCCATGACGAGAATCTTCTAGCAGCCTAAGCGGCAAAAACTGGTTTGGTGGTCTCATCGAAGGGATAAAGGCACCCAAAAAACAATGAGTATAACTGCGACGTGTGATCTGATTGGCGGCATGAAAATTAAACGGTGCTTTCCATCGTGAACGGTATTCATGATAGTGAAATTGTAACCTCTCGCCTAAATGACGGTTGATCGGTCAGCTAGGCTGTCAAGGATGCTGAAAGACCCCAAAGTTTTTTCTCCACCTCCCTGTCAGAGGATCAACAATTGAGGAGTGAGTACTGCCAGCTGGTGTTCTGGGATGACCTCTACACTCGCTCCGGGATCGATAAACCTCAGTTAACCGGATATTTTGGTTAGCCAATAATTGACGCCGAAACAGTTGTTTGATTCCAGTGGACATATACTCGGAACCCTTGGTGACACAGTAAAAGTTTAATTGTATTTGAAGAGCTAGGTGATTTTTGAGCTCAAACACATATTTAGATGGTTGAAACTGGAAACCCGATATGGTCACTCGTAGCCATCCGAGACACATAGGTTCCATCGAGATTCCATTGTGATGGTAAGTTTCACAGTGTATTTTCATGGCAGTTTGTCTACACTAGGCTCTGTCGAGCCAGTAGTTTCACTATGAGCTGGAAACGGAGGACCTGTCTGTCAAAATAGCTTCCAAGCCAGGCGTCGGCTACATCAGCTTCTATGGCCCATGCCTAACTGATTAGCACAAAAGAAGGCGGGACCTATTTTGTGCTATCTGCAGATGTTCGGCCCTTATCTTATGCTATCTGTTACATATTTCTTGAGTGTGTGGCAGCTTACAGGTGATCGAGTTTGCGCTAGTCCACCGGTGATAAATAAAGCCTGGTTTCTTGGCACGTGCTTGACCTTTTTAATAAAAAGTTTTATTTGAACTTGAATTGTCAGTGCAAGTAAGCATACCTCACTTGGAATCCAGAAAGTCGGTAGAGAAAATAGAGAAGAAAAATGCCGGTTTCAACATACGCCGTGAACATACGCGTGAATATGAGAGTGGGTTACATGTTCGTGTGAGAATTAGAGCATATGGAGATTGTGCGCATCATATGGCTGAATCAATAAAGGCCTCGGGAGACCCACTTAAGCCTCAAGATATGAGGGAATGCATCCACTTAAGTCGATCGTTCTATTTTGGGCTACGGTGGGTTTTTACCTTGTGCTGCCTATCCAAGCCTTACAATTTGAAATCACATCGATTAACAGGTGCTGTGCAAAGCAGTCTGACCATCCGCTTTACCAAACATAACAACCAGATTTATTGATCCTAGTTGCAGCGACATGAGCTGTGATTGGATGTTCACAGATCTTGAATGTTCTCATTATTTAGCAGTCAGCGGAACTTGAAATACCTAATTAAACCCTTTTTATAGACGTATCTCACAACTAATTAGGTCGCTGAACACTTTTCGGCCTTCAACCTTATGAGTTGTGTGTTACGTCTATACCAACGTACCAACTGTAACATGAGGTGACATGGTACAGCACATCAATTTGAAGAAAAAAAATCATAATCGAAGCATTCAGCTGGAATTTAGATGAGTCTCTCGTGAAAATCGAATTGGCGTGCCAATCTGTTTGGTTGTTGACTTACACCCTAATCCTTTCTGTCAATTCATTTTTAAAGCCTTGTGCTGACTACTTGCCAAAGTCGAAGACTTGCTCACTGAGAAATGTGCAGTCATCGGCTTATCTCCCACGACAGGAATAATGCTTCTGTACTCCATGCTCGTTGCATCGTTTCAGCAGCAACTTAGGCATTCACATAGAAGATCGAATAATATGCCTTGATTGTTTTCATAAAGGAAACTACTCACAAGGTTGCTGAAAACTCTTCGACAGCCCACGACCGGTTTCGCCCTCCTTGGGGCTCATCAGGTAGGCGTAGTCCCCGAGTTTCCGTCAACATTATGATCTACTTGAACCCAAATTGGACTGTTTTCGAGGAATACACTCATTGGCAAATCAATTTGATTTTCACGGGAGACTCAATTGAATCTCTCGTTTGATCGTTATTTACGCCGTTTCCGATCTCAATCTGACTTCTATATAAGCGTACGTAAGGAACCTCATCTGAGTGGTCTGGCGAGATACGGCCTAGGTTGACACGACTGGCTGAAGCATAAGCCGGACATCTTTCGGTAGGACACAAGGGCATAACTTGAAAAGACTGACTGTCTAACATGAGTGGGCCGCAGAAGACCCTCGATGGAAGTGCCAGATAAAGCAAATGAACAAACCAGTTCCCAAATTCCGTAGGGATGCACAATATGTCCGTGGATGTCGTAGATGTTTGTGGACTTTATTATCATATGCGGGCCGAGAAACCGCTAGGGCATATAGGTCTACCCAGGAGGGGCGACCGGGTCTCTCAACCACAGCCTTTGGCACGGAAGGTGCCAGTTGGTGTGAACTATCAGAATAATGCAGAGATTTGGAGGGAGGCCTCTGTACATGGTTCAACTACCATTCTGAAACCTTAGGAGACTGTTAGTTTGACCACTGTCCGTTGGCAAACTGGGTAGGAAACTTTCCACAAGCGTCTTTCAGGCGATCTTCAGCATAGTTCGACGGGTGAAGCAAGCTTACATCGTGGCAAAATCCACTCTCTTCGTGATCAGGAGTGGTGGTTCATCTGTAACAGCTTTTCGGTGTCTAACTACCGTGCAAGCCGAAGGAAGCACCATGGCTGAGATACTAGCAGTTTGCCTAAACCTAGACAGCAGCAGTTGAGAAGCCACAGTTGAATCTAAGCTACGAGGGTTCCGGCCACTTACACTCTAGCTTCAACCGCTGAACTATCTCAGACTACTAATGGTAAATCAATGGTTGCACCATTTAATTCCAGCTCGCGTCATTTTTATGAGAATCAAATAAAACGTTTTTTTCCGCCGAGCGTGACATAGGGATACATTGTGATTTATGCAATATTCGTTACATGCTACGACGTAACTTCAAATAGAGAAGTTGAGTTAGACGATTTGAGGTGAAATCGAGTCAGATAGGTCGATTGAAGCCTAATACGAACGCAGGTTTCTGTTTTTCAGGCCCTGTTTTATGTTGAGGACCAAGTCATCTGGAGTGATACAGCGATAAACCATTTCCGGCAAATAAACAATCAAACTTGGGCGAACAAACATCTCTCCAAATTTTCGTGCAAAGTTTCAGCTCATATTCATGTGCAAACCAGCGGTGATAAACAACCCAACTTGGGCGAACAAACATCTCTCCAAATTTTCGTGCAAAGTTTCAGCTCATATTCATGTGCAAACCAATGGTGGGCGTTCTACTTACAGTTTCTGACGTAAAGAGTACTTCAGAATGAGCTTACTATCTGCTTGGTGTAACTTCACATGGACATCATCTGAGTGCTTAATGAATATCTACGGAGAAGATGAAACCTACAAATGTCATAAAGCATTCAATTTTGTTCAGGTTCAAATTCATCACTGCGATCGACCAAGTAGGATGGAGTTACGAACACTTGTTTGGGGTTTTGAAAAAGTAATAATACAAAGGCTAATTTCTTATCGCCCGGATGAGGTATCAATAGTTTATCAACTTTCAGAGTATACAACGACAAAAATTCCGAATTTCTTTCAAACGCAGCACAAAAGCAAACAAATTACATCATTCCATACATTTTCTGCCACCGCCGACGTGTTATACGCAGTAAAGTCACAGAAAAAACGACAGAGAGTATGCAGAAATTAAAAAAACTCTACTAGTTGCTCGTTAATCTGTCAGCAGAACTGGAGCGACCGCAAGTGTAGTCCAGTTCTTTTTTGGACGAGAGTTGCGTTGATCGATCAACAGGGCTTCGAGAAAATTGATTCTGATCATCATTCAGGTCTCTCAAAGATTTCGAACTATGATTGTAGCACACAAGGTCAGTACATATAACCTCAGAGTAGCTTGTTAACATGCTTGTTAGTGAAATGCCAGCAAAACGTCGAATTTTTGCAAGTTTCAAAGCAGAACCAGCTGGTTTCGAATATTAGAATTATCGGTAATAACACAATATTCACACTGTTGTGGTTAATCCTGCTGGGTTCTCTTGCATTACTTTACTTACTTTTACTTGTATTTGTCTGGAAAAGGACTTCGTCTCTGATCACAGTGGTCGTTCACAAGAATGAATTCGACATAGAGCGGAATAACTGATTCATAGGGTTACCAGAAGCCTGACTTCTCCTAGCTGACCTTTCCAGAAGAGCTTCAGCTCCTACTGGGCGAAACTAGCCATAAACGATGGCTGTGTGCCAGTGTCTTACATTCCTTTACGTGTAGCACTTTTGCGTGTATAAAGGCCAGTACTTTGAGTGGAAGGTCATGCTTAGGATTACATATTACTCGAGCATTCATTGTTTGGTTCTACGGTGTCACGTTAATAGTCGGAAAGGGCATGTGCTGAACAAGTATCAGTAGTGACATTATTTTCATTTCTAGGAATGAAACTCGCCTCTGGACCAGTGGTTCTTTATATGGAATTCTTTTAGGATATCGAACAGATTAATGCTAAACCAACCAGAAGTTAACTAGCAATCAGTAAGATAAGAATTCCATCAGTGTATGGCAGTCGTCCGCTGCGCTACCTAGCTAAGTGTTTACTGATACCGACGTATTGGTATATTATATTGTAGCTGAATTCCTTTGTTTTCTGCATGACAACTCTGACAAAAACCGGATATGACTAAATTGCTGGTACGTTAAAAGTGAACTACTAGAGTGAGTGACGGATATTCCGTCCCGATGTTTCTGTTGCTGTCTCCTATAATTACTGTTTTACTCCGATACTACCTCCTTAATAAGTCATTGGCCTGAAAAGAATTTCCTAGTGAAAAGTCCGTCTCCGGTATACCAAGGTATGCACGTAATAGTAAAAAGGGGAAATTTTTCCATGATTGGTTAAGGGATTGAGTTGGGTATACAACCAGATCGTCTGGACCCGTAGAACGATCACTCAAGTCAGTTATGGATCCGTGTACAATCAGAGCAGGATTATCCGCAAGCTACCGGACAGGTAAGATTGCCAGTTTCTGCGTCAAACTTACCCTCACTGCAACATGGACTGATCTGGTACTCTGCCTGATTCATTGGCACTTGGCCAAATAGTTTTCTCATATACACCGTACGACTCATATCAAGCCCTGAAAGTGAAGATACTTCCTCCTGGTAAAGACTTTGTGGGCACTCAACAGAACAACGCTGAAAATGAGCTCTATTGCTGCATGACTTCCGACTGTACACGTTGAACCGTATTTGGAAGCCTGGTGCCAGCCTAAAAGATAATCAAACCGTAAGTAATTTTCTCAGGCAGGGAAACACATCAGAAAACATGTGAGACCCCATTCGAGATGTTGTTACTCAGAGACAGTCAGCACGTGATTAGTTGACCTGAATTGCTTGGTGGAGATTTGAGCTGAATCGCGTTCTGTGCATCAGACCCAGTCGTGGTCAAACAGCATAGTCTTCAACCAATAACCGGCAGATCTGTCCTTCTGCATCTCTAAAGCTTTATAGACTGCGAGGCGATGAGTAATCTGTCCGGACAACAAAATACCCTACAGCAGGCCAAGTATGAATAATGGACACTGCCCTCCATGGGAAGCACAGTACGAAACAGCAGTTAGCATTGAAACTGTTTTTTAGAGAGCATATTGGTTTGCCAAATCACCAGGGATGAAGGTCGCGGACCCAGGACAAGTGCCGTTATTAAGGAGGGAGGTTCTTGTTCGAAGGGAACACAAATGTGTCAGTTCTTCTGCCCATCAACTAACCAAAGATCTTTATTGGAGCTATAAAAGGAAACGATGGTCTGTTTATAACGAAAATTTAGTGGGTTTAGTACCATGAACATTCGAATTCAATGGAGGTAAATTTTTGAAACCTGTTACTCAGATGTTTCTCCCCGGGCATGCCGGATAAAAATGTTGGACTTCACAAGCCTTGGATGGATGTGGAAACGCTCGATACTTTCAAACTTGAACCTTTTTAACGAAGTAGGTCTGGGATGCGCGAGACAGTGCAGGGTAGATTTTCCTGATTGGTAGCTGTTCACTCTCTCAAACGAATTAGTACTGTGGTTGTAATTCTGGTCAGTTGCTGTTAGAAGAAAATCGAAATTTCCGTTTCCGATAACACATCTTAGGTAACTGCAACAGGCCCAATCATCGTTAACGAAGAAAACGTGCAAAATGCGAAGCCAAACGCCAAGCCATCGTAGAAACAGACGCAACTGAGCTGTTGTTAATCAACATGAAGTGCAAGATGTTCTTGACAAAAAGCAGACTAAGGCAACAGGAGGTTGGTTCCAGCTACCCGATTGAGTTTCGTTCCAAGGAAGCGTAATTCTCTGGCCGTCGGGCGATTAATACAACACAATAGCGATTACGGATGACGTTGTATCAGAGAGTACATCTTTTAGTCAACAGTAGTCTGATCATCAGCAGACTGATCGAAATTGGATCCCGCGAGAGGACATGCCTCAGGAAGTAAAATGGTGGTGTTTCTGAAATTTTTAGTCATCATTCTGGTGATGTTGTACACAAAGTTGAAAGGGTCCACAAGACGAACCACAAAAATCAAACAAGGTTTAGGCGGGAGGGAAGTAGTTGCATGAAAAACGGGTGCTGCCTTTGGCTCTCGGTTTTTTGCGGTGATTCATAACACTATCAAGGTGTGAAAACAAGAGTAAAAATGTTTCTGATCGCTTTAGAGGGACATTTAACTTGACAGGACATGTGCACATTGTTACCGATTATTCTTGCTCGTTAGGTTTGCACAGAATTCCATTGCAAGCGGTTGTGAAGTTTCCCTCCTAATAGTTCCTAATAATCCCCGAACTGCCCTACATTCTATCGTAGAAAACAAGTTTAAGACGGAAATATGTCGTGGAGAAATTTATCGATAATTACTGTATCGACCTACACTGTGGTTTTGCCAAATCACTGGATGCGGCCCCGTCAAAAGGCTTCAGAAACACTCGCTTCACATTAATTATTTGATTGAATGCTTACTGAAAGCAGAATTTTGATGACAAAACCCATCCATAGGTGTCGTACTCGCACTGACAGAAAATACCCGGAATGATATTGGTAGAAATTTTTCTTTGTTTAGTCCCGGCACGCTTCTGGAAAAGATGACTTTTCGGCTGAATAACTATGCGAAAAGTCCGAGATAGTCTATCGGACACGAAAGTACAACCTCATTTGCTTCAAGTTCCTGAGAAAGGCAACATTCCCAGATGTCCTCCTGAGCTGTACCTGACCTTTTCCGAATAACTAACATTACTGAATAAACACTGTAAATTGTCTTAATGACTTACGATTCAGCCTTCCATGAGAGGCAGAGACGACGCAGGCATTCGGTTGACCATCGTGTCAACAGCATCCTATTTACTGATCTACTATCTGCTCTTAGGCAGTGGAAACCGGGGGAGGAGAAAGCCAAGTCGGAAAAGGGGTTCAGTAGCTTCTTGGGTTTTAATGCTACTATAAAGTCGGGTGTGTCTTATATGAATTAGTGTCGATATCCAGTTTGCTTACTACTGATAGTCAGATAACCAGTCAGCTATAACACTCTTTTGGTGCCTATCTGCCATGCCACCCGAAGGAAGCACGAGGGCTGGGGTACTGCCAGGTTGCCCAAGCCTAGACAGGGTAAGTCGAGAGGCTTAGGTCTGGCTCGAACCACAAACCTTCCGGTCAGTAAATTCGCGCTCTTGAGCCATCCCGTCCCGCTTACTTCTGAGGAACAAACAGTTCACTTTTGCTCATCTGAGGAAATTTGAACTCTATTGAAAACCGAAATAGATTACCAGTCATCAAGGCATGAGTCAATAAATTACACCGAACCAGGAACTTCCAGTTTCACGTGATGTTTTCGGTAATAAAAATGTAGTAAGGGAATGAGCACCGGTCATAGTTCTGAGTGATATTTTTGAGGTATCTTTGTTTCATTCGAATGGTTAGATATAAAACGCTACATTGAATACCACGGTGGCGATTTGGCCAAAACAGTAACCTTTGTCCGATGCATGTGGATAGCTTTTTTGGAGTGTGGATGATCCAAAGGGAGAAAAATCAATCGAAATTTGACGCACCACAGTGAATGGAATTTCGCAAAATTCTTGACGTAGCCAAACAAATGGTCACTTTTTGATAATGGCACCTGTCCGATAGCCCCAGATGGAGTTCTGCAGCCATTTTATCGCATTCACTGTCCCAAGGTGACAAATCGCCTCCAGGTTACTTATTCTTATATGGTCTGGGGAATCTGGGCGAGATATATCCACACAGACAAAGTAAGGCTGCTGGTTTACAGCAAACTGGCAGTATTTAAAAGAACAACCGGATACCTAGTGACTGCACACAAAACTACCCCACAATTCACTATATTTTAACTTTGAAATCCGTTACATCACTCATGTATAGATGGCATAAGCCAGTGGTGCTGCTCTGGTACTGTTGATCAATATGTCCTCCTAACACGAACTGTCTCAGCTGTTGACAGTAATACTCTAGATTCATTGTAGATGTGTTCAGCCTCGGCAACCGATCTGTTTTGATGAAAATTACTTTCCGTAACGTTATGACCTTACTCGATACTGAGATCCTTAGTCAGTGTGCCCACTCACGAACTTGGCATTTTTTGTCTTTTTACAAGATTGGAACTATCAGTGGACGAAAGGACTCCTAACCTACCTGTCGTTTTCTTTTCAGTGCACTACTTTAGAGGGGGACAGATGAAGTCACAACTTGGGGCCTATAAGGTCGGGGTTTTGCCATATTCGTTTATGGATTACGTAAAATAAGGGCAGTTCATCGATATTTAGACGGCATCTGTGCTGACCCTGATCGGATGCATAAGTTCGACACCAAATGGATGAAAATTCTGTGTTTTAGGATTAAAGCCGAAGAAGATGCCACTATGCTTTTCGTAGACGTCGAGTTGATCAAAAATGAAGATGGCCCACCACATCTCAGATCATACACAGGATGCCTTCAAGGATAGAACAGTTTCAAAGATGACTGATTCAGAACCCACAATTACTAAGCTTCGCTTGAAGGAACGGTCACGCTGTTTCTATCCTTCAGGGTTGATAGTTCATCCATCCCTACGTGTGAAGTTCAAATGTTTAGACAGACAAAACGATCCTGAATCACCGATGACTGATTAAGCTACGTGAATTCCGACAAAGATTAGGAAAGTCATTCGTCAAGCTTAATTTGAATTATTGATTTGATTGTACAGATTGAGCCGGATGCATAGATCACACAATGAACGCATTTCCGAATGATTCATTTGCACGCGCCTGGTCTTAACACGTATGGGACAGCGTGTAGATTGTGGGTCCTCCCAAGGTCAGTGAGACACCCTCTAACTGAGCATACAATCACAGAAACCACATCACGTGATCACGTATTGACTGGTTCCTCGAGTGACAATTTCTCAGAAGAAAGTTTCATGATCTTGTGAAATTATTCTTCTCTTGGCCATTTACATTGAAAAAAAAGTTTGCTAACGTTCAAGCGAGTTTCGAGGTTAAATGTTCAACCACTGACCAGGAGATTTGGGGCTCGAAAATTTCTGAGTTTAGTGAGGTGCGTACTGCTGGTGATTCCCAATAAGAAAGTATCAGCTGTCGATTCCTTTCTTCTACTTTTATATTGTACGACGCGATTCCCCTTTTTTGTTATTTTGGTTTGCGCATATACCACCCTTCTGGTTTTTGACCTGAACATAAACCGTTCTTTGACCTTGTCATCGGGCGTGTTCACACGTGGTTTCGCTAGCTTGTAAACAGGTGTTTTTGAGTCGGCGTGGACTTTGAGACCCGTTAGGAATTAGCAGTTCCTAAACTGGTGTATAGAAGCCGGCAAAGTCCCATGATCTGAGGTTTGTAAAGTTCTGTCATTTTATTACTGTACTTATAGTACTGCATTTGTAGATAAACCTCATTTGAAAGATATGGCTTTTGGGGTTTTGCGCATAACTCGAGGTGGTCCAACAGATTGCTGGAATAAATCTATATCAGCTGTACAGTGCATCTTTGTTTTTTTGGGTGACAGGATTAAATCACACTGGAAAATTACAAATGTTCCTCACAATAACATCAGCTGAGACTTTTATTATTTCGATGTCCGTCAAACAATCTACGAAACTGTTCGTCCCATTGTGACGCTAGAGGCCTAGTCTAGCATGAGCACTTGACCTAGAGGGATGTAAATATTCCCCGCACTTCGAAGACATTCCAGAAGAATGTCCAAGTTTGCACACATTCCAACAAGTGAAACTTCCTCCCTGTGAATTAGCTATCAGCTCGAACTCAGGCACTTTCATTGTTTAGAAATTGCTGTAGTTGCTGAAAAACGTTAACAGGAACCCGGTCTTCCACCAAACATATAAGACGATCTCAAAGTATTCAGCGCAGTTAGTTTACGACTGAAAAATCTGCATGAACGTCAAAGGAGCTTTACGTTTGTGTCTGGGGCGCTTAGCCACTTTGGTCTAAAGACGCTTTGTTTACAGACCAGCGAAGCTGGAAAAAGCTATCTTGCTGGATCACGTAACATACATTCAAATTTTTAAATTTTGATACCAAAAGCAAATTGAAATTTCAAATAACCGGAATAAATGAAATGAGCTTTCGAGAGACAATAGCACGTTGCCCTGGGATCAAAAGTGAATTTGCGATTACGGTGATGGTAAAGATCAGGTAAAAAATGTGACTAGTCTATCAGTCTGATTCACTCACAATCTCAGGCGCATCTCATGGTGTTCAAGAAGTGATCCCTGAGAATTTGTGATGGAGTCATATGCGCAAACCGCATGATACAAGGGGGTAAATTTGGGGGTAAATTTGAGTTTTTTTCACTATTCCCGTTGGTAAACACCACATATTCCCAGCAGGCCAAAGTAATTCAAACGCATTTGATTGTTGCTATTCCTGTATCAAGCTTACAAGAATGATAAGCCAGTGATAATAATTCTTCCATCATTATCATCATCATCATCCACAGCATGACATCAGTGTTCAACACCGATGCTTCACTGTCGTACAAACATGATTAAATTGAAAGGCTTATTGTGAAGAAAAGAATAAAGGTGGACGGGCAAGAGAATTAGTACTAGCTTACCACAATCACTCCGAGGTGCCTACACCTCCAGACATTCACTCAGGCAGTCTGGATAGGAAACTGACAACAAGAACGCCACTGACATCGGTTGGCAGCCATATCTTGTAGTGTCTCCAACCAGGAGCAGTGAGAATCACACAGTCCCAATCCTGGAAGGCGAGTAGCACCGACAGCACCCAAGCGTTTCGTAAGCTCCACTTTACTCCTCTGCCAGGTCAAGGGTTGGCCACTTCTGTGCTTACGCCACTCTGAGTACAACAAAACAGCCTGTACTGTAGCTTGATACATACGTCCCTCGAGATTCATGGACACACTACTCTGACGCCATAGGTGCCCCAAGTTAGCAAATGCGACCAGGGCCTTGCAGATTCGTGCATTCACCTCATCTGTCTTACTGCAATCAGAACTAACGCAACTTCCAAGGTACATAAAACGCTCCAGTACCTCTCTCTAGATTTTGAGTGGCGCGTTCAGTGACGGCATGGTCATTATTCTTCATAATTCTGCGTAATACTGCATAATTCTTCCACTAAAATTCGATTGCCTTCCTCTTCGAGGGATCGTCTTTCAACATTCTGGTGTTATTCAATAAAAACACCAACTTTCTAGAAACTCTGTTATAGGCTGCGAATTACAGGGGTTTTCTAAAATATTTTGTGCCAAAGTGTGCGAACCATACATAGTGAGGGCAGAAATGGTGAATAGTGGAACATTCAAACCTGAAATGTTTACTGATCGAACTATCCGTGGTCGAAATTAACTAGACACTGTCATGCGAACACAACTTTACTTCGGTAATCAATAGAGCTACGCCAATGAGTCTACTCCACCCATGTGTCCCGTAAAGACTGTGAAACATGACTACCGGATCGACAAAGACCAGTGTGAACAGAAATATTTGGTCATGTAATTCGTATTCCTTTGATGGCCAACTTGTTTTCGAAATCTCGTTTTAAACACTCTATTTCTACCTCATTTGTCTGATTTCGTTGCGTATTACCACCTGATATTACACCCGATCTGCTGTGCAACAGCTGACTTAGGTATTCGGTGTTCAAGTTTGTAGCAGGAAATAAGTATTTCAAACTACCTGGATCAATGACGTGTGCACTCAGAAATACGGCCATCAATACAAGTGAGCTAAATTCATGGATGGACCGCAATATACAAAGCAGGCGAAACCGATGGATTTTTGTGCCAAGTTGAAAGAGCATGAAGCGTGATAACACAGACCATTGGGCGCTATTCACCAGAACTTGCCCAAGTGAACCCCAGTTTTTGAGAGTATCCTTCTGATGTTTTCGATTTATGCACTCTTGGAAAAGAATCATAATCATGAGTCTGGCTAGGTTTCAAACTTAATTTTACTAGATAAGTCCAAAAAGTCATCAGCACTTTCAGACAAGTGATAACAATACCTGACGACCCATCTATCCATATCAGTTGTATAAAATATTAGTATATACAATATTAGGGGGTTGGTTCAATGTATCGGAAACTATACAATCCGCCTCATTCAAGTTTCTGAACTGTCACCTAGTGCTAGCTAACAGTGGACGGTAGGATTCTTTAGATGTATAATTCTTGGTGTATCCATTCAAAAGATACAATTGCATAGAAGCTAGGAGTTGTGCTATTCTGTTGGAAAGGTAAAAGTGTTAGCAATTTGAGAATCAAGCTTCATGTACACATTTGTTGTCATGTATCAAGGACAAGGAACGTATTTTTATCGGGTGACCTCATGGCCATTACTGTGTGCGAACACCGTAGCGAGCATCTGTAGATCACTACTATTGATCTGTTCTCTAACTTAATAATTCACCTTATGTGTGAATTTGTTTGAACTGCTCAGTTGAATGGACTCTTTCGAGGCGATTAGGCATGCAGTAGTGCAATTTGTAGTGCTCCTCATTCGTCCCCACACTGGAGACTTCACCGCCCTTATTCAAACCATAATTTTGCTATTATCTTTACATTCCCTCTTGGTAACATTTTCATTGTCAAAACTGAAATCAAAATGGGAAAGTCGGAATCGAGGAAGTGGCCATGATAACTAATTACAGTTTTCTGCAGGCCTTCCCGAAGCATGTTGAGCAGTGTGTCGAAAACTGGCAACTCGATCGCCCTTATTAGTCGTTGATCAGGTGGCTATTGATTTGTTCTTTCACGTGTAAAGCTAACGCTACAACCCGAACAAGGGACGAGCAGCCACCATCAATTATTACTCCAAAGAAGGCGATGTTGCGCAGGATGGATCTGTCAATAGCGAAGCGTGAAAACTCAACCTTCTAGTCCCACTTAAACTCATCTCCTCTATCAAAATTTCGCTGATAGGCTTCATGACTTCAAAACCCTTCAATTTCTCCCTTGAAAATTTTGTTCCTTCTTCTACTTGGACTCATCTAGTTTGGGGGTGATAGCGAAGCGTAATTTTTGTCTCATCAAACGTGTTAGTTTCGTTCGTCATACAGTCAAGAAAATTTTTAAAGTTAGTCACAGAATTGCATACAATCCATCATGCTGGCTTCAGTTTACTCGTTAGTTTCCGTTGTACCGATTCTCCAAATTGCCGATGAGCACAAGCTTTCAAAACCCTGTGGTCTAACTGAACACGATTGTTTCACCCTAAATCTGGGATCAAACCTATACTTACAGGCGTTATCCTTCCGGTGAACACTACTCACGGTGTACATGTGAGGTAACTAGAACACAGAGAATCTAGGGTGAAATCAGTGCTCTACAAGGTGACAACGTTTGTCGGCCAGTGGTGATAAGCATTTATGAAGCCATAAGCCAACCAATCAACAGGGCTTTTTCACTGCAGGTGGGTTTCGATTATCGGACCAGAGACTGTTGGCTCTTTTAGTCAATACACAATAGTTTAGCACAGTAGGCGACTTAGCGAAACAACGGCAGAATGGTTTCAGTTGTTGCAGGGCCAGTCAGATCGTGAACCAATCATGGGCGAGCATCGAATGCAGTGTAAAAAAGCGGTGAACAGCCCGACTAAACCCCTCTGATTTTGCACCAATAAAATGGGCTTAAATTTCTGGTCGATTTATGGGAAACCAGTGGTGTTGTTTCGTCGAGCCACCGTCTCCTCCATATTTCCCAGCGTATTTCGCGAGAACAATAACGTATTTTCGATGCACAACGTGACGCTGAGTACACCAGCGCTACTCACTGGTCTCGATCCTCATTCGAAACGAAACTAGGTAGCTGGCAATTTCGCACTGGCCATCAGCTTTTGGTCAATTTCTCATCTTCCCAGTCACATCACCGATAACTATCGCTCATCGTGTTCTTCATTGTCGACGCTTGCATACGACTTCACTGATTTCGAGAATCCTCGTTGACGTTAGTCAGAAGATGCCGTATTCGAAGTTTTCCAAAGCCGAACTAGACCACAGTTTTCCTTATTTACTATTTCACTCTGTCAGCGTCCCCCCAGTTGCGATGAATAGGAAATGGTGATTCGCATAACTAAGCGGTTTTCTTCTCAGGTACCATCATGTGATTTGCTCAGTATTTCCTACAACTACTGGGGACTCATGTGATTTTATTACGCCGTGGTGTGATGAACAATTTCACAAGATCACTGTTTTCTTTTAGTTAAGGATACAGTTGATATGAGGTTAGTACTCGCTTTCTTGTCTGAATAAAGTAGTATCAAATGATAGCTCAAAATTCTGAAGCAATCCACTATCGGTTTTGCATTGTTTGGGGCTCATTTGGTAGGACTTGTCCCCGGGATCTGAGAAAATCAATCTTTCTTTCAAAAAGCAGTTGGATTGAAAGTATATTTTGACGAGCCCCACAAAGGACACAACCCATTGTATGGTATTGATTTAGCACCGGAGAAGGTAAATGGACCAGGTAAGATTGCATTCCTTGCTCACTATGATAAGAGCTGTATGAGATTCGACCAAGAGTTAGCTCACTTCAGTTACTACTCGGCGATAGAATAACAAGGGCATGATTACGATGAATTTCGCCCCAATCCCTTTGTCCTCACTGTCTGATTCACAATGCAGCATAAATATGGCCTCAGCTGAAGACACAAATCACGCACACTATACCGGTTCTGTATCCCAAGAAAAACGGACTGGCAATTTCACAAATACAAAACACTTAGTGTATGAGGCAAGCGTCGTGCCATGTCAACCGTGAAGCTTCCAGGGCGGTTTTGTAAAAAAGTTAACACTTACTTTGGTGCTACTGTTTTCCGGTGGAGTTTCTGACCCTGTCGATCCTTGAGGACAGCTACTGCACTGTAGACCAGCTTCCAGTTTGTTCCATCATTCAGTATGCTTGCAAGGGGTAAGGTCAGTTTAATCATTTATCATTTAGAGTACTTCCATCGTCCACGGTGACCTTGAGTTTTTCGGATAGAAAACCAACTTGTATTCTTGCAACAGACTCCATCCTGTTCATCACTGTTTATTCAAAAAACATTGTGTACTCGTGATGATACTTGACGTTCTGGGTGATGAAGAATAATGTGACAACTTACGAGAAATACACTCATTTGCAAATCAATTTGGTTTTAACGGGAGACTCAATGGAATCTCTCGTTTATGATGTCCTCCAGCAAGTAGATCACAAGGTTGATGGAAACTCGGGGACTGTGCCTACCTGATGAGCCCTAAGAAGGGCGGAACCGGTCGTGGGCTGTCGAGGAGTTTTCAGCAACCTTGTGAGTAGTTTCCTTTATGAAAATGTGCCAGGTGCCTACAGTCTGATTACCGTCTAATTTCAGCTCAAGTAAGAGGCGCCATCTACTTCTTTGTTTATTTTGTTGAGCCAAAGTATCATCATTGGCATTGTGTAAGTTATGACTGAAGCGCAAGTGATGCAGAAAATATGACAGATTCATCAGTGTAAAGACCTGAAGAAGAGCGTGTCTAGACTTTTGAAGTATGAACGGGGTTCGACTAGTATGAATAGTTGTCCCTACTACGAGGCATATGAAAACAAAGTTTGTGATCACATCTGAACCCCTTGTGAACACAAACTGTCAAGATTTATGGCTAGACATAGATCTTTGATGAAAACTCAGGCATTTTTACTTGAAATCCGAGCATCTCCACCCATACCGTGTTGGCAAACGAAGTTGGTCATCCGTGTTCGACAACACATTCAAATGATCTGTTTATGCTTAAATCCTCTCATGCTCCATTGTCTTGCGTGATTCATCAAGGCCACGGTGAATGATCTATACCAGTGTGTTACACTCTGTGATCCAAAAGTCTCATCCTTCCAACCAGACTGGTTGGTCTCGATTGGTTGCTAGCCGTATTTCACTTTAGGTTGCATGACAGACGAGTTGAGGTATGGTGAGAAATCGGTCGTCATTCTATTCACAACATATTTCGCTAAACCATTGGAATGAACAGAAAGCTGTTTTGGGCATTCATACTAAGCTTTACATTGATAACTAACTGCATTCTCTATTTGGTTGCCTAGTTCGAGCTTTACTGCTAGCTTATGGATTTTGAGGACTAACACGGGAGGAATGGGCCCAGAGACATGTGGGATCGTATGATATTTGTTCCCTTTTACAAACCTTCTTGTTGAGGAGACTATTAATACAATATGAACTGAGTATACCTACTCGTGGTCTTCGTAACTTACTCTTATGCGCTGAAGATGTTCCGTTTTAGCAGGTGACCCTACCGACTATGCCGATTCAGTGGCGATCGGAAGTTCCCTTGGACCAGCTCTCTCGGACACTGACAAATTACCTCAATCTATTCGGAAAACGTACACTTATGCTTGCCTTACTTATTTCTTCGTTGTGCTAAACGCCAGCTTACATTCACAACAGATGCCGTGATGTCAATCGAACACTAAAGTCTTTCCATGTTTTAGATGCCTAGACGGTAGGAGACCAAAATAGTGGCTTATCAGATTGACATTCCTTAAACCAACCTTGAGAAGAAAGTACCTAAACCTCAAGGGTTTTGTCCAATAGGCTACAGATGAATCTTAGTGTGAGGGCCAGAGAAATTTGCTCTGGTGAGACATTAGAGAGCGATACTGAGAAAATCCTAGCAGCACTACAGAAAAGCGGTCATCCTAGTAGCTTCATCAAGAAGTGTCGAAGAGCTGCTAAACGGGAGGAGAAACATGAGGTTGTTTCCCAAAAAAACAGTGTCCGACACATTGCCGTCCAAAGGGGATTAGAATGATAGAAGTGTGGGGGTGGGGCAACTGACTCAAACTTTCACAAGATCATTCAAAGCTGCGACCTTAGCAGTGCCCAACACAACACACCAGTAGCCTTAGAAACCAACCGGGACAAACCAGACTCTTCGGTTGCTACTTCTGCATAACTTTCTCAATTTTCTTGAGGTGGTAAATACATATCAAAAACTGAGTACATTCCAAAGAACTCAGCACCTAACAGCGTGAAAATTCCGTCATGCGCAGTCAGTCAGTCGCCGGACTGCAATGAGGGCTATTCGAAGTACTCAACTATCAGACACCCGTTCATTACGCTTTGTTCAGGCGGAGACGCTGCAATCCGGATGTGTGTAAACAACTGGAATTTGTGTCCGGCATTCCCTTCCCTCGGTAAGTTTGACATTGAATTATGTCTGCAGCCACAGTACTTTTATCCAACCTGTTTCGGGGTCTGACGACCTTTGTTCGCCAGGCTTTCTCTGGCCTATAGTCTATTCCGTCAGATTATCTGTCGTCTATCATGCCCTGACCCAGTTTCCAACTGTACGTAAACAGCTCGCGAAATTTCAGTCCATCCGGTTATGCTGTTTTTGCTGCAGGATTCGTTACCCGTTCCACCGTCCACCTGAGGTCAAACAAGCACCGAAATTCGTCGTGGAGACCGCGAACATGAAAACGACTTGCTTAAGTCAGCCATAGAGGCTTTTCATGATCACTATGTTATAAGTTATTGTCCTCATCAATGCCGTTGGGCAGGTCTATCACAGCATTGCATGTTTCTGAACCAAACAAATTTTGTAATTTCACAGAGGATAAACCCGGGAAACAAGGTAATACTGGTAATATAGTTCGTAATATTACTAAGTAGCTCGGGTGGGTTTATTGATTTTTGATCAGGTGGCTGTTGATCTGTTCGGCGAATGGCTTGCAAACGGTTTGTCACCATACGAGGACAATTCGATTTTTAGCAGTTTGTTCTCTGGCCTTGATTGGCATTGCGCTGGGGGCGTTATGATAACCAATCAGCGCAAAGAAACACATCACAACGCAACCAGGATCAGAAACAGACCAATAGATTCACGAAAATCTTTATCCACAAGCAGCCAATCACGTTAGAAGATAAGACATAGTCTTCAAATGTTGTGTAAACGCACGGAAACAAGGAAGAAGTGCGCACCTAACTGCGATAACTTCTTCTCGTATACTGACGAACCGGACAAGGAAGAAGTGCGCACCTAACTGCGCATTGATAACTTCTTCTCGTATACTGACGAACCGTTTGCAACGCTCGGCGAACAGGGTAACAGCCAAGTGATCAACAACCAACAAGTTACTACTGTCAAATGTGGCGCTTTGTTTACTGACGGTAGCTTCCACTTTTCTGAATGGAGTTCGTCATACAGAACCATTCCTCCCCAGTTGTGTAAGGGAAATCATACACTAAGGGTTGAGCACGTATCCATCCATTGCCGATCTTGGCAATTAAATTTTAAAATTTTCTTCACCAGTCTAGGAGACATATTCGGTGCGCACCCGAGGAAAAACTACCTCCTTACCTATTTGCGTTTGCATAGCTTCCAGGAAGAATCTGGTATCTGTCGATTTGACCGATTAATAGTAGTTTTATTGAACCGTTCCCAATTTGCGATACTTTTTTCTGTGTTTTCCGCTTTCACTTGTTCCTCTCTGGATCGCACTCTTCAGGGCTGACCGGATTTGTTGCGTTATGATCTGTTCTCCTTCATTTGGATCGGCGATAGTGACCGGTTTGATCATTAAGAGTTTTATTGGGTGGTTTCATCGATTAATCCTCAATCAAGACTCGAATCCGACTCCATAGTTTGTCTCAATCAAGGACAAAAAAATAACTTGAGTTCATGGAAGCTTCGTGTTCTTCTATCAACAAGTGCTGAAATGAAATCGCCTTGATCTACGATTCGCCAAGGGGAAAAGAAATCCTGAACTACAAAACGCAAACCTGTGCAAAAAATCGGAGTAGACACACACAAAAGAAGCGTGACGATGCAAATCCATTGACCAATCCATTTGGCCTGGTTAGACATCTGACTAAAAAATCGAACAGCCGAATCTGATAGAGAAGTGAGAACGGCTCAACAACGGAAGGAAACCAAATAGCCAGGCAAACGCGAGGATATAGGCGAGGACAAGAAGAAAAACTATACTAAACAGGTAAGTGAAACCGACCGATCAACCCTAAGAAGACCAGAGAAAAATACAAATTTAAAACGAACCGATGGAACCAAAGGAATACAGCTACTGAAAACATAGATGGACGCTGTAAGTAACGCAGTTGAAAGAGGTCAGACTGTACCACAACGCCATTCGGAACGGAGGCCACATCCTCACAAAGAATATTTTCCGATGAACCAATCGTATGCATGCAATGGATACCACAACCCAATACCAACTGGAAACGAAGCAATGAGATTACGCGAATGGAATCCACCCATTAGCCAATCGCCTCAACAGCGATGAGATACCCTTTGAAGACCGGATAAGTGCAAACAAGCAAGGTGGACGTTGTAGTGGTCTGACTACCCAAAAACCTGTTTTCGAACTGTTCTCACAAATAATAAAGTTCAAAGAACATCATAAACGAGAGATTTAATTGAGTCTCCCGTGAAAACCAAATTGATTTGCAGATGAGTGTATTTCTCGAAAGTCCAAAGATCCTCTGAGATGTTTTGACACCAGAGTCAGTGTATGAAGCTCGCGGATGGCCGTTGTAAGAGCCTGCGAAACCAGAGGAGAAAGGCGAAGCACGCGGCCACGTTTGCAATGCGTGTACTTGCGCGAAAGCGCGTTCTAGTAGTTTTTTGTATTCAAAGACAAAACGTTATGCAATTGACGAAATACGTTATGTTATAATGGAAGCAAAAGAAAGTTACGAAGCACCACAAAAGATACACTTCACTGTGGACAGGTTTTGTCCCGTCGGTCGATGACGAAGCGTTTGCAAGTGGACAGTTCAGATAGTCAGTCACCAGTTAACGCACCCGAGCTACCAGTGTAACGGTGATACTACTGATGGGGATGCACGCGAGTAGTATGTGTTGTTCGTAGAATTTCGCTTTGCGTCTATCGAAAAAGGGAGATCTGTTGCGGAATTCGTGGAGCCACTTTGTAACATTTGCTTGGATTTGACCGA
>NW_008751870.1:714345-760562 GCF_000715545.1 Opisthorchis viverrini
GAAGACTCGTTCGGGAGAAGATCGGTGTACAGTTTTTGTAACTAAGATGCAGATTAGAGTTTTTCTTCCTTGTTCAATGGATGGTCTGTAACCGGTCAGTTGGCATTTCCGAATAAATAACTCCGCAGTGAAGGCCTTCTTCCTTTCACCAGTAGTTTCACAATTTTCAGAACTCATGCTCAAATGAAACAAGTTTGCTCTGGTATTAAACTCGGAATGGTGGTGTTTTATTTATAAATGGATTATAATCGTACATATTCATTGGCAGTCGTGGAATTGTACGAATAATCTTCAGAAGACGGTCAGAGTGGACTAAACAGACAACCGTCGGGGAAACTGTACCGCATATGTGGCGTTTCATTTTTTGTGCTTGCTTTAGCACCACTGATGCATTGCACCTGGTAACGCCGTCGTAGAAGTACGCAAAATATGAGTCGTCAAAAATTTGAAACAATTAGAGATGGTATAGACGTAACTCACTACTCATAAGGTTGCTTAAAACTTTTCGAAAGCTCACGACCGGTTTCGCCCTTCTTAGGGCTCATCAAGTATGCGCAGACCCCGAGATTCCGTCGGACTTATGTTCCACTTGAACTCAAATTGGTAGTATTGTGAGTGGGGCATTACATCCCGATATCTCGAATATCGTGCCAAGCGAAAAATGAGGCAGGCTGGTACAGCATATTCACTTGCTTAAGAGCATGATTCAGCTTATTTCTGAGTGAGTCTCCCGTCAAACCCAAAGTGGTATGCAAAAGAATGTACTTCACTAGTTAAGGAGGGTCACTTTCAATCCAATAACTTTGGTGGAAATGAGCTGTGTGTGTTGACATTGCCCTTAAAGATCCGAGGTTCCGCTGAGGGACACTGACAGCGAAATAGCATTCGTTTAACGCCACACTGATGACAAACTTCACAGCTCATAAGCCTGTTTGGGAGTTCCGATCACCTCAATGGATCTTATGGGTAGAGGGAAGCTGTCCGCAGTTTTCAGAAATTTCGTGCGGTCAAGTCTGGACAGTTAGATGGATGGGGTTTTATTTTCAGTCATCTGTTGAACCTGGGCGAATTGGATTGATGAAATAAGTTTCCATAGTTTTGCTGGTTTGGCTGCTCATCGGCTGGGCTTATAACCTGTTGATACAGTCTCGGTCAGCGATGGACTCGCCGAATCGACTATCGCACGGTTGCTATGGTTCCCCTGCTATCACTCTTGTGCCGACCTCTCCATAGTCTGGATTTGCTGTCATGGTTATTAAAAACAGAAACAAGAGCATGAATAGACATCAGTCTGGCTTTCCAGGGCAACACAAACCAACTTAACTTGGTTGGAATGAAGTGGCCGAGTTTGTGCAAGGACGGGCGCAGTGATTGCCACGGCATGGATGGCCTGGATATTTTTATCAGTCTTATCCCGTATGCCTGTGTTACCTGGGCACGGGCTGTCGGAAAGACTCTGGACTTACAAAGGTGGTTCACTCGCCCAGTTGAGAGCTAATGATCTCACCTCGTGGCCAATTCCCAAGCTCGGCGCACAGCCCAACAGCCACAACAACAAACAAACGCATCCGACTTATAAAAAATTTAGACGTATTGTCAATACCGACAGAGACTTGCAACCCAAAGTCTTCAAATTCTTGTCTCTGGGCGCCTTGGCTGTCCGCAACTGATGAGCCCATAATATACAATATGAAAAACAACGCAGCAAATCTTCCCTAACCGACAGTCAGTCATGTTGATTGTTTTTGTTTTCAGCAAAACCGTCACCAAAAATCAGCTCAGAATAAAAACAAAATTCTCGTTTCCAGTATGCTGTGGAAAATATATTCAATAGGCACTTGGAATCTCGTATAAATCTATTTGGAAGTTAAAATTTCGAATCTATATGAGACATCCACGCATTATTTTGTTCAGTGGGGAGCCGTACTTGCCCTACAGTGAGTACGTTTCACCCATGTATTGATATATTATCGATTGCCATGCTAGTTGAGGAAAGTAAATCGAACAGAACAGCTGAAGATGATGAATATACCAAGCGGAGCTACTACCTCCTAATTTAGCCGAAATACCCTTCACTGTGCACTGATGAATCTCCTCGTATGGTGAAGAAACGTTCGCAAGTCAACTGCGAAGTTAGGTGAGCAGATCAATAGCGACATTCAAAATATGCTTTTAAAAATATTTTTCAGCAGTCAGTTTGAAAAAATGTTTTAATACTAAGATGACTGTTAGAAAAACGTGAAACGCTATCGACTCCATCAGTAGACTACTCTGATTAGAGTTCCGATTTTACTTACTATTCAAAAGTAGGCTCAATATGTTCGATTTCACCACATACGTCTGGTAAGGCAAATTGCATTTTTGCGAAAGTGACTAGTACTTCTGAATATGAATCTATTTGCTCTAACTAGACAAAATAGGCTAAATTGGTATTCCTATGTCTGTTTTTCTAGCGTTTTGAACCTTGTCTAGGGGTGAGGTCGGGTGGGGTGGGGTGGTGGGTGTATGGCGATAGATTATGGAACGTCAAGGTCTGCTTTCTTGTTTGCTATCATAGTTTATGTAAAACAGGGTGACATATGAGGATCCAAATAGAAATTTTTACGACCGATGTGGGGGAACTCGATTTTTTCGAACTGTAACTTTAGGTGTGACGAAAAATAGACACACCGAATTGTTGCACCTACATGCAAGTATGGATATCTGTATGGCCATTCCTATCTGTATGGCAGCTGAGTAGTAACACCGAAAGGTTGATCAGAACTGGGTAGAAGATAGACAAAAACTCGTAAGTGACAACATTTGTCTTGTTCATGTGAGTTTTTCGCGGATTCCCTTAGATCGTGCGGGCCCTTGAGATAACGGAAAACTCAAACGAATCACAACTGAATCTCTCATTTATGCTGAGCTTCAGCAGAGTGTGTTGCCTCATCCGAATAATATTATAAACGAGAGATTTAGCTAGCTATTCCGTTGCGTCTCAAGTCAAACTGATGTACAAATGAAAATATTTGGCAATTTTCAGACAATTTGATTTCGAGTAGAACGAAGGGTTGACGGAAGCTCAGGGACCGTACCTATCTGACGAGCCACAATAAAACAAAAGGCAGTTGTGGACTTTCAAGCACTTCCCAGCGACCTTATGTATAATGGTATCCGTCAAGGGAAACAGACTCATAGTTTACAAGAAGCATGGTCAGTATTGGAATAAATTTACCTGGCAGACCAGTGTGAAATGTAAGTTAAACTTGGGACTACTAGCAGCTTACAGACTTCAGATATTGAACTAAGTAATCCAAGAACAAAAAGATAAATCCAATGGGTGCTTCACAAGATATGCCATCCAAAATCCCCATCCGTCATCCGTTTAATATGCTGACCTGAGTTACGTGTAGTGAGAGTTTAATCAACAGCTGATATTTGTCAGCGACTTGTGTAGTTCTCTAAATGTGCCGGACATTGGAATCGTCCGCATAGCGAAAACATATAAACAACACGACGTATGTATTCATACAAGCTCGTATAACCTCGTAACCTAATCACTCGGCCTGCCAAAGCTTTTGAGTCAAAAGCGAAAAGTTGCTCAGCTATAAATTTACCGATTTTTATCAAACATTTCCGAAAACGATGACTACCCCTTTGGTTCTGTTCTTCAATTGAAGCTCACCAGTTCTGAGGAAACATTTTGTGAACTGTTTTAAGCACACTCTCAACCAAAAGTACGCGTTATCAAAAACGAATGATCATGTGGGTAGTATCTTACATTTCACGGAAACAACGAAAAAAACATGCAAGGAATCTGCAGGCCTTGTGACTAGGAAGCAAACATCTGGTGTGAAAGAATAGTTTGACTGTGTAGGCTTTTCGACTGGGTCCATGTCTACGAGGTGATCTGCTACCGTATCTCAATTTTCTCCGTGCTGTCAGTAAGGAATGTATTTTCACTTGACAGATACTCTGATTTGCACATGAATTTTGTTTTACTAGATAAAATTCAACCGAATCTCACGTTTAAGATGATCCGAGGCAACTACATTCAATCCGGTTGATTTACTCTGAAGTCAGAGTCAGAAGCTGGTCGGTGGCCTAAAGAAAGGCCACTGATAACCCCAATTTGTGGGGTATTTCTTGTACAGGGGTCAACCACATGACATATCAGGTTGTGTGGGACGTACTCACAAATTCCTTGTGGCAACTCTATCTTTAAGCTTTCTTGGTTTGTAGTTGACGGAGGTAACAGAATTGCCGGAAGTTTACGAATAACACTGAAGTACTTTTCGTTTTGTATGGGCCCAGAAACGGAAACCCATGGTGATCCTAATCCTACAGACAGCATTCCAGATGCGTTTGGAAAGAGGGTGCCCATTTTGACGAACTCTTACCATTCTCAGTTACTCAAGGATGCAGCTGATGTGGCTACATTTCGGAGTTGGTCATGGACACGTGGGTGATGATACTCTACAAAAGAGCCCCACTTCGTCAAGATTTGATTCCAGCTGACGAAACACAATACACCGGTCGTCCAAGCACTAGATGCCTGGAACTCATTTCGTTAAGAAACTCTTAGTAGGAGGCATCCCGAAGGTTTTGACTTCGTCGTCGTTAATATCCTCGCAGGACCAAGACGGATGAGGGACAGTGGATATCGTTGAGGGCAACTAGACTGTCACTTTGTGGGTTTTATCAAATATGCCCGCATGTTTCCTTCTTGCTGACAAACTTGTCGATGGGTGGTTCGCGTTTCTGGCTAGCTGATTTAGTGTGGCAATTAAAAAGATGCGAATATGAGCCAAATGATGACTCAAGGTCACGTTCTCATCACACTCGTTTAAAGAGTCATTTTCCTGTCCAGATGCAACTCTTCCGGTTTGTTCACATCAAAGGGGGGAATCACTGGACTCGAGTTTCTCTCTTATTAGAGCTCATCAACAGTGCGAATCCTCGGTCGTGTTAGAGTTTCAGCTCCGGACATCTGGATTGCGAGGAGAGCATACTGCCATTAATCCACTAGCGTGCGCCCAACGCATCTGAATTTTCACTTCAGAACAGGTGAGCTAAGTGATTGGTTTGCCCGACCCCCCAACCAACGACCAACGTCAGGTCAGACGTTGCAAGTAGTAGCATCATGCTAGGTGTGTTCGTCATACGTGAGTCGCAAAGAAACTCGCAAATCGTCTCCGTCGTATGGGATACACCATTTTGATGGGTTGAGAGCACCTATTTCGGCGTGTTCCATCAAGTGTGGTTCGAGAGAGCCAAGCAACTGCGATAAATGTAAGCACAGTCTCGGATTGGCGCGGAGTGAATGTGTGGAATTAGGAGATGGAGAATTTGGGGCCGGTGATTGTTCCCTCACCATACGTGCCATTGATTATGGTGTTAACCTTTTAGTTCGCCAACCGATGATGGCCTTCTCAGTCTACTAAGCTGTTGTTGGACTGGGACTTACTAGGTCAGTGACTTGTGTTTGCTCACCATTTTGGGCCGTCTATGTACTTACGCGTGTTCTCTGGCACCAAGTGTGCATTCTCGACATTAACTTGTACATCTGACTCTGTATGACAGAAACCTTGTATCTGATGTGCGGGTCTTCACGGTGCCAGTGCTTGCTGGTCTTCGAGGAGTAGTTAGGACTGTTTGTTCTTCACTTACCGGTCTTTGCACGTGATTTTTCGTGCAAAACATTTTTGGATATCATTACACCAGGCTAAAAAAACATTGGTAACAATCCCTACAACGGTACTTTCCACCCTTTTTTCTGATGTTATCCTGTACGTTATTCCAAGTCTGTTACTCACCTCTGTATGTTTGTGAGACTCCACTCATAGGTTTGTCGAATATCCTTTCTCCAGCTGATGCGGAGAATGCCTTAATGTCTTCTTATCACCGTGAACCCCGGTCTGGATAGCCGCTTGATCACATGCTGCGCTTGGTCAAACCAGATAAATCAGTGGACCAACAAGCCAGCTGCTCTATTGATTATTGTCGCATACAGACGGTCAAAAGTGATACTAATAATACAACTCATCTGTCAAGGGCGATTGAAGAAAAACCAATGAAATCTGTCTCAACGAAGAACGGTTATTCCATTGGCAGTTATGTAGTCCCGTTACGTTCGGAGCTGGTACTTCTAATACCAAGGAAGTGATTTCCTCCCATTTTATCATTGCTGTCAGTTCAGTCACAAAATTTAGCCATTTTAGTACTCCATCCATATAACCCCGGTTATGTGGCCTCTGTGGTGTACGCTGCCATCTACTCCGATGCATTTTCAAACCAAGCCGTCGTTTTCGCTCATCTATGGAGCAGCAAATGCACGATGACGCAACGACGAATGCGTCTTTTCGTTTCAAGTTAGTTGCGTCAAGACAGGAGGATGACTTTCAAATGAATTTGATGTGAACGTGAATTCCATTAATCTTGTAAACATTTGCAACGAACCATGATCACAAATCAAAGGTATCACAGATTTCTCTTAATGTGTTGTTACCGGATGGCAGTATCGATGTGACCATGACTGTGCAGTAACACTACCTGAATGCGGTAATCGCGTTTGCATTTGTGTGCGAGCCAGGCATGTTTTGACTTGATGGTTGTAAGCAACAGAATGCCTGAACCAGCCCTCGTCCTCAACTCAGCCAGCGCTTGAGAGGATGTGGATAATGAAGTCGAGAACCTAAGCCACGAAGACCATTCGTGTTTGTTGCTTTACATCAGGTTGGTGTGGAGGGATAGGGCACGTCATCCAAGGGGTTTGCAGTTGTAGTCGGACAAACATCAAGTCTCACAGGTAGACGCGTGCTCCATTCGGACTGTGACCCGGTCGAATGAAAGCGACTATTTGGTAATGTGGATTAGGAGATTGCAGATCTATACTGTGCTTTGAGGAAAATTACCTCGCTCAATTTGAGCAGTCACATCAAGATGAGTCTTAAAGGCGGATGCTGTATTTGACACAGCCAAGTACGGAGACCCTCAAAGGGATCTGTGTGCCCTTCTGGTCATGTGCGATTTTCGGTATACTACAACAGGATAAGTGCAGGAAATAGGTTCTAATGCACTTAAGTCAGAATGAGAAGTCACTGGCGCACAGGATGCAGTTGTTGTGCGCTGAAGCAAGCGAAACACCTGACGGCAGGTTACGTCAAAAGCGGGAACAATCTGAATTAATTCCGCTGGACCTACTATCTGTTGGGGTACACAGTGCGGAAGAAACCAGTCTGGTCGAATGCACTCAGGGCGTACTTGGCCGACATTTTAGGACCAAGATAGGAGGGAATTTCAATGTTCATTGGCTGTTCCGTAACACTAGAAATTTGTCGACTCCCCACCACACACACAGTCAAGACGTTCTTACAGGAATCTACTTTGATCAGAGGTAGTCCCTGTTGAACGAGACAACTTTACATCACAGAAAAGTAATACACAGCGCAATTTTTCGGGAGCGGAGACCAATACTGGTGTACCACAGACTGCTTTTGAAAATAGTTCAGCATGCACAGAATCTTACTGACAGCCACCATTGGCTTGCTTCGTAAATATATCATACAGATATGAGGAAACAAGCATTTTCGTTGGTGATACTGTCCTAGACCAAAGTTTTCGTGACTAATTGAAAGTGGAAAGTACAGTTTCCACTTTCACCGAGTTTGAAAGTAGTAGACTGACCTCGCAAGGTTAATCTATCCTAAGCGTCTGGACAAATGAATTTCAAACAGTCTAGTTTCTCGAGATTTTGAATTATTGACTCTGAAGCATCTTGCAATAAGCGCAGGAAGAATCGACCGATATACGCGGACAATACGTGACTAGTTTCGCCCCGAGTGGGATTCAGGATATGTCCGCAACCTGAATACTGAATCGAGCAGTCCATTACTTAAACTGGTAATGCATGCACGGTTATTAGGAAGAGATTAGCATGAACTTCTCAGTACTTTCCTAATTGTCGGTTGCCTTTAACGGCAAAAAAAGTGCTCAACTATTCGCTATTAGTGTGCAGCTATGATGCATGCTATATAGATAAGCAACTGTACTCTTCATTCACAGACAGTAAACCGACAGTCACTCTTGTGACCTAGTCGTTTAGTATTTTTATTTGTGGTGGTTTGAGCCCACACAGGGGGGTCTGCCACTGCGATCCACGCGTAAAATAGGGATTATTCTGTTTGTTAGCTTTGGTGTGACCGAATTGGGGCGTAGAGTCCATCAATAGCTTGTTCAATAGAGAGTGGTCCCCGTAATGTACTATTTACACGTTTATTGCAAATTCTTCGACAGCCCGCGACCGGTTTCGCCCTTCTTGGGACTCAACAGGTAGGCGCCGTTTCCGTCAACTTTATGTTCTACTTGGAACCAAATTGCACGAAATCAGCGAAATACACTCATTTGTAAACAAATTTGGTTTTGCGTGAGACTCATCTGGAACCCTGCTGAAGCTATCGTTTATGGTGTATCCAGGCAACTGAATGTGCTGCACCACTTAACTTTATGCACCTTCCCCTCCCAGTTGAGTTGTCCAAACACTCACAGGCTCTCAAAGACCAGGAAACATCGGAAACGAGAGATTCACCTAGGTTCCAGGTGGTGATTGGCACGATATTTCGTACATCAAGGTGCTCTTCTTGGCCTGACACTACTTAATGAGGTTGCGAAATCTTCTCGACAGAGTGCATAAAGTTGTTACCGTGTTATCGGCATAAATAGACAGACACCTCTGAAAAATTCCGCGAGTGGCTGAGGCCAGGTAAGATGAGACACTCTATGGTGTGCGGTGACATGTAGACTTGTAAATGTTCATATAGGTAATTATGTACATGCGTGATCAGACCATACAGTTTGAACTCCACTAAAGGAATTTTACATTATAAATATAGTAACCCTCATTCTTAACTAATGCCACTTTTATTTTATCTCATCACATTTTATTTAGAGGCGGTGCCTGTTAAAAGACCACCTGAAATGTTTAAAAAGTATCATCTGGTGTGAAGCCGAAACTGGAGGTTTTTCACTGAGAATGTTTGGTGTGAAAAAGCGAAAGCTGACTTGTTTCTCGTTAAAACAAAAACAGTGGGAACCTAGGTAGTCTTTCCGACATCTCTTTGCCTTACTCATATTAGAGGAAATGAAAGCGATTGATAAATGAATTTGAAAATCAGTAGTAAATGATTACGGTTTACGTCAAAACGCATTAGAGTTAAGATACGGTTATATGGCCTAATGGATACCAACATTTGTACAAGGAATTTATGAATACAGATGCAAGGCTTTTAAATGAGGACAACAGCGGCTTCGCCAGTGGCTGGAATCCTAAATTTACCCGCTTTCAGTCACCATCATGGAAGTTTGTAAATGAGTGTAATAGCCATAAAGGAAACTACTCACAAGGTTGCTGAAAACTCTTCGACAGCCCACGACCGGTTTCGCCCTTCTTGGGGCTCAACAGGTAGGTGCAGTCCCCGAGTTTCCGTCAACCTTATGATCTACTTGAACCCAAATTGGACTGTTTTCGAGAAATGCATTCATTTACAAATCAATTTGGTTTTCACGAGAGACTCAACTGAACCTCTCGTTTATGATATTCTACAACTGAATGTGCTGCACACAGGCCGCCTCGTTTTTCATCTGGCACGATATTCGAGATATCGCAGTGTATTTTCATAAAGAAAACTTCTCATAAGGTTGCTGAAAACTCTTCTTCAAACTGCTAGATTGTTAGAAAATTCACTTGAATATGTTCATACATCAGTCTGGATAACACATCTCTCTTTGTAAGAGCATATAAATGGTAAACACTCACGAGGAAAGTTTTTCATGACAAAGTCTGACCTTCAGGTCACGAAAGAAAACTTTAAATTTGTCCTCGTTTAAAGTTCTCTTGAGGGTTTTATTAAGCCTTCTGAGTAAGCATTACATTGGTTGATTGCATTCACGTAAAAGTTTTCTAGCTATACTGTGCCTGACAGTTTTGAAAGATCTGGGTTGAAGTTGTTCCCCTGGAAATCCACCAAAAATTCGCTGTTTTTATTAAAAATGTCCATAAGTGGTTCTATCTATTCTCTCAAGGTAAATCTTGTACAGACAACGTTCCACGTCTCTCTGGATTCTCAGTGGAACTAAGTTGTTAAATTTTGTGGATTGTCCAGTCCATGTGGATTTACCGTACATGCTCCTTCAAGTTGTCTATCACGCATTCGGGTCAACGATACGTCAATAAAGGAGAAATAGTTGTTTCCATTTGAAGTTATCGGTGAATAAAAATTTGGATGTTTCGTTAAAAATTTGCATTATGTATAATGAGGGAAAGATGTACCAATTTTCAGGGAATTATTACACTTATCTGCCTTGAGAGACGCCATTCAATGATGGCTGACCCCTCAGAAGAAAGGCATTCCATGCGCAAGAGCAAAGAAATTTCAGATGAACCGCAATGGTCGCGATTTCAGAATTATTGATCGTAAGGTATTAGGCTTAGAAATAATATATCGCACACAATTAGTTTTGTCCTGAATGGATTCACTCATATTTGCCTGAACAATCGAAAATCAATGAATGAACAAGAAATGAACAGGAGGTTCCATTGCTTGAGCGGGTAGTGTGAGTGTGTGTGGAGACCTCCTTAACGCAGCAGTTGACCATAAACCTTTGAATGCTTATTGTACTGATAACAAGGAAAACACGGTCTTCCCCGTATTTTCTCTTTGTGCATTAGGAACCCAATGATGCGTTACTAGTAACTATGCTGCTGATAGCTGATGTGTAACTCTGATGTCGAGTAGACAACATACTGAATGCACCACGACGGCGACCTAGTGGCAAAACCGGTCGGTGAATTTAGCAGTAAACCGAATGGTTGGCGTGTGAGAAGCATTTTTAATTTTTGCTTAGAGAAGAACTCAGGATCAGTAGCAATCTGTTCAACCAATAGGATTGCTGGTGTTTGAGAATCGACGGCTAGCAGTTCGACTATTATTAATCACATTGATGATTAGCCACTGTTGGCCGAATGGTTAAACGGTGATAGTGAGTTCCAGAACGGATGAAACAGTGCTTTCCTTCAACCACTGAATGAAGTATCGATTAGGACTTCACATTATATTCTGTCGTCGTATAGTTCATACATGGTACTTACTGGTTCTACTGGATCGTGTCTTGTATGCAGGCAGCGAGCACCGCCAAGTGTTTCAAACAGTCTTTTACTTAAAGTACACCGGATTCTTGACATTGCCAAGGCAAAGTTTACTGGGTGCAAGGCTCGTGGAGTAAAATGTGTGCTGAAAACTATTTGAAGCGTAATCTTGGTGTAGACTGACTGTCGATTACCAGGGTTTTGGTAATCGATCTCTTGTTTTGAAGTCACTTTTAATAAGATGACTTCTGGAGTGAACCCCCGTGCTATCAAAAAAGTAAACAATACGAAGAAGATCCATACATGAACGTACAAACATTTTGGTCCCTGAGTAATCCAAGAACTCAAACGCCCATTTATATATTTGTACACCCAGTGTGAGTTGTCGTATACATATAAGAATAAAAACTCAACGTTCACTGAGAAGTCTGTGGGAAAGTACGTTTGGTTAGTTCTCATAGTGTAACAATTGATTCCAAATAAAAAGACGAAAACTGGAGTCTGATGAAAGGGGCGAAAAAGGATGTGGCGACTCATATGTCGCACTTCTCGCATGCTAGACATATTAACTATTAGGTTGCAGAGTAACTTGATGGAAATCCTTGGAGGGGTGAAAGATTTGGTCCAACACATCGAAAGCAAACTATTCTTGTTCCGAAATGGGGTCTCACTAAATCCAGACACGTGCCTTTCCTTGCTCAATGGGGATAAGGAAGATAGAATCTAACAGCGCAGCGACAGGATCGGAAAAATTTGAAGCTTTCTATTGTTGCTGCAACGAAGTCGGGGAGATGCAACATATTTACACGTGTTCGTAAGGGTGTTGTCCCTAGCTAGGATGGACATATTACAAAATGAATCGGCTGAGCTCCCGAGTAGAGCTTTTGAGCTCAAGTACTTCTGAAAAAATCTAGTACCATACCCAGATTGGTGCCTTTCGACGAAAATCATTGTGGATTAGTCTGTCTTACACGTGACGAGCTTATCGCCAGTGGAGAAATTTCGAAAGAATGAATGAACAGCTACAATGAGCAGCTTAAATTTGCGATGATCGAACAGCTGGGTGGTTTCGCTGATTTCTTCCCCTTCTTACAACACATGTATAACCAACCGGACAGAGTGTTTATTGTATCTCTCTCCCTTAATATCTCGATTCTAGTCAGACCTTTCTAAGGAGCCAAGCGGTAAAAAGGCCGCACCACAAGGGAAACAAACATTTTTTGTTTCAAGAGCACACTGCATCCAAGTGTCACGACTTTTTTAAAAGTCCCCACTGGATATTGTGGTTTGTCTCAAACATAACTGTTCCACATTGCACTAACAAGAGTGTTCCACCGACAATCAGGGTGAAAACAGTTAGTTGTTCACAAGAAAATCGTGGACTATCTTCAACACAGTTCACAAATGTGCTAGAACTACTCCGTTTTATTCGCAAACAGTCCAGATCGGACTGGATTTATTTTATCTAATCGCCCATGAACAGTTTATTCTGGTCAGCTTCGCCTACCAGTGACCAATTTCACACAAAAGTAACGGGGAAAATTTGACTAAACGAAGGACAGTTTGTTAAGTTGGGCTAACTGTTCGGAACCCAGTCAGTTATGCTTATAAATGTGGAAGCCCAATGAGGGAGAAATTCGAATACTACAGCATATTTGCCTTACTTTTACGTATACTCATAAAAATCGTGGTCGAAATGAAGGGAATGCTGCTTGAACTATTAAGTATAGTTATCTGTCGTTGGAAGTACTGAATCTTCCTCTCATCATTCGTATCAGAAAATTTGGAGGTTTGCGCAATCACCTGTAGAATGAAGCAGTCGTTTTGCAGCTGTGTGTGAGCACTGTTCACAAGCCTTGTCACTCACAGTCTAATCCGATTCACATGTTTATGGTAGTATGCTATTAGGGTATTCACGAGTACCTCATTATTCTTTCTCATTGCTTCAACTTCAAAACAGAGATAACTTAATCGACTTGATACCTAGTGGTATCATGTGCTCGGTTATGTATGGGGGAGACACTGTTGTTGTGTCAACCGTTCCTGGGTAGTGGTCTCAAATTGCTACTAATCTCATCCCACTTTACAGCAGAGATAATTAAAATACAAGCCACATTCACGTTTGCGCAACCTCAGACCATGGGTGTTGCTTACCGCATAAAAAAATACCTACTTTATGTTTTTAGGTTGGTGTGTGACCGACATGCGTCACATAGTTATTGAAGCCTGAAAGATTATGACGACACCGTCTCACGTAAGTCTTCCGAAAAAGGAAAATAGTAAGCCGCGACCGGCGCAGAAATTAGGCCAACAAGAATGTTCATCTTCGATAAGACCAAGGTGCGCTGCAAACTATCCATCCACCCAGCATTCAATCAGTTCATGGGTACACCAAACTGTGATGAGGAATGTGTGAGTTTTTTTTATATGCGGTAAGCAACACCCATGGTCTGAGGTTGCGCAAACGTGAACGTGGCTTGTATTTTAATTATCTCTGCTGTAAAGTGGAATGAGATTAGTAGCAATTTGAGACCACTACCCAGGTAGAGCATAAAGTTGACGGAAACTCAAGGATTTTGCCTACCTGATGAGCCCCAAGTAGGGCGAAACCGGTCGTGGGTTTTTGAAGAGTTTTCAGAAACCTTGTGAGTATTTTTCTTAATGAAGATCTATTTCTAATTTGAAACCGATTCGTAATAATAAGTACTTGTGCGTCTCCTCGAATCCTCTAGCAGTGAACTCCTTTGCTTGTCTCTTGCACAGGTAACGACTCAACCTTCCTTGTTACATAACAGCGTGGAAGTTAGCAGGAATTTTTGGGGAATAAAGTGAAACATGTAGACCTAAAAAAGTTGAAAAGGAGAATGTAAATTCATGAGTTTGCAGAAAAACTACCAATAAATAGCACCGGAAACGGTGAGTTATTATCCATTTTTACAGCCTAACTAATGCTTGGTGTAGCGTAGTTACCTCAGCAGCCACTGTAATTGTGTTTTTTAAGTAAGGTTTATTTGACCTACTTCTGCGGAATCGCTCGCAAATGTTACCCATCTTAAGTGGCTCCCAATTTAAGTTCTCTTTTTTCGCAGAGCCTTGCTCCCTTCATGCTGACTAGTTAAAGATGACCAATCCAAGAAATCACTTTCAAGTTTCGATCAAGTGTAATGGTGCAGAAAAAATTGTCTGTATAGACGTAATACACTGTTGCTGAAAATTCTTCGACAGCTGACGACCGGTTTCACTCTTCTTTGGGCTCATTAGGTAGGCGCAGTGCTCGAGATTCCGTTAACCTGATGTCCTACTTTAAACCAAATTTCACGAAATTAGCGGAATACACTTATGTGAAAAAAAATTGGTTTTGCGAGAGACTCACATAGAACCCTGCTGAATCTCCCGTTTATGATGTTTGTGGTGTCTGGTTTTGTTTCAACTGACCGCACATCCCTATTCTATGTGAGACGCAATGTGGGAGTTCGGCGCTGTCCCAAACTGGAGTACTCTTCTCTGTAAATGTGACTCAAAATGAAGAGTCAAGGCTTAAATTAGATAAATTTCTTCAAACTTATGTTTGTCTGACTCAACATCAGTTAGTAAACCGATGCTGCACTGTTTCACCCTCCGGTACATCTGGTGAGTTGAGAAATTTTATTGCAAATGAAGTCCTTTTGTGCGAGGCAGTATGATGCAAACGACCTACCAAGTTTACCCTGAAGGGTTGTCTTTTATATAAACTCAGTCGTTGAGCGTGAGTCTGGTGGCAACTTCTGGCTGCCTTGAGCCCCTCGTACAAATATATCGGTCTTAGTCGCCGAATCCCGAACTGCGAGCTAGTGGCGCTCATTTTAAGCATGACCATCATTCATTTAGTCTTCCAGCACCTTTCTGTGTTGTTTTACTTCACTTTTTAACAGTTACCAAATGCGATGCGGATTAGAAACCTTATGCCAACGATCTTCTCTGACGCTCAAGATATCACAGCTATGCGTAAGGAATGCCGTCTACTGTGGAATGAATTCGGTTTCGCGGCTATACTGCACACATCGAGTATTCGGTTATCAGACCAAGAACTCAAAACAAGAACAGAGCACGTGCTAGAGATGTGACAACAATCATACTTATGCACCCGTCGGCATAGTTATGTTTCGTCGCTTAAACGTCATGCTGTTGGATAGTAAATCATGAACCAGGTATTGCCCCCTAATATTCCGTGAAAATCCGAGAACTCACGGCAAAAGTATAGTTTCAAGACAATATATTACCTATGCCTTTATCTGCCAGTTAATCTCCAACGACGCTTTGAACTTCCACTTCTTGCTTCATATCGATATTTTTTATGGAAAGCCAATACATTAGCATAGATTTGTCTTATTACAATGCCCTCTGTCATTTGGATCACCTCTAAAAGGTTTTCAAGGAACGCCGCGTGAAGATATTAGAGACTTTTGGGAGAATTTTGGGATATAAGTTGATGATCTGCAGCCAGGTTTGGAGGTTCAGTTGCTCAAGCCCGGTTTTACACAGAGAATCAGTAGAGGTGGCATGACGTACATTTTAAAAATATCACAGAGGTACCCAAATATGAGTCGCGGGAATTGTTTTGAACCACACAGAAATTTTTATGTGAACAAAAAGTTCAATTTCAGTTCAGTCCAGCTGCTTAGTACTTTCACCTCATGCAAAGCCAACCGAATAGTTCATTTGCCTTGACTGGGGAAAGTTACTAACATAGTTGATAGCTCTCCGAAAAATCAGTCACTAATATTTCGGTTTAGCCAACGTTATAGTGTTCATCGATTAGTTCATCTGCCAGGATAGCGTTTCCGATTTAGCTGTAGGGCTTTCTGCACATAAGGGGCCGTGTAATAATGCTCCCTCTACAATACCATAGAGCTACAGTTTGTCTCATTTGGCTGGCGGGCGTCCACTGCCTCTTGTTGGATCACCTTTGGGAGGCTGCTCAAAATGGGTAGTCGAAGGCGGTTTTCGCGCCGCCAGACTTGGTTCTGCTTACAGCAAACACGTAGAAGTCTGTAACAAGCTAACAATGACCAGTTACTCGTTCACAATCACGACGCTGGTGTCATCCTACGTATGCTTTGAATTTCAGTGCAGTGGCATATCTCAAATACAGTATGTTTCCAAGGAGCGCCCACTAGCAGACTAGCAGCAAAAACACTGATGGTATCCGATTGGCCGTACAACTAGTATTGTCTTGAGGTGACAGTGTCAGGAAGGCAATGCTTTTGGAATAGGATTAAATTACGTCCTTTCGGGACTGTTTATGTTAAGATGTGTGTATGCTGGCTTGTACGTCCACATGTGTTGCAACTTTGCATCGTATAGGTTCATTGGAGTGTGGGTCGTTCAGCCGTTGTGCGTGGCTAACTTGCTTTGCAGCATTGGGACAAGTTGCCTGTCAAAGCTCTTTACGACTGTAGATGTCGGGGTTCTATGGACTACAAGACACCGGTTTTTCGAACCTACCTGCAATATTGTAGGTTTGGGAATCCACGACCAAACTTCACTCTTCGGCTGGCCGTGGGAAAGTTTCTTCCAGTGCGAACACTGGTCGTTCGTCTTATTCAGGACGAGAGATGAGGATACGAACAAACGTGAAATAGGGAACACTTTTGACATATGATTCTGCCTCGTTGGTCCGATGGGCCGCTCTCCGCTTCCCAGTTCTGCTTGAAGGTACAAATTCTCATTGATTTCTACACAACCTTCCGTCACTGAACACATGAGCTTGTCAGATGATTCTCTGGAACAGAGTGAGACCTATCTGTACTTCAAAGTTCGTGTTCATAGGGATGTACATATGAGTATCCCTTTGATATACTTGATGGTACGATCATGTGTGGAATGGTATGGTTGGTATTTCATGGTATGGCACCTTTATGGGGATGTTTCATGTGCGCGAAACCTCAGGAAAGTTGTCCTTCGTAAATCAGTCTCATATATTAATGACCAAAATGAAAACTCAAGGCCGTTTGAGAATAGTATGTCTAATACAGTTCTGTTATGTTTTTGCTTAGGAATGGTTAAGTGCTGTGTTCTGCCTGTATTATCCCTTATTCGCCTACCTTTGAAACATCCAGGATGAACTGAACTGAAGTTAACTAATTTGTAGTTGGCTAAACTGAAGTCATGGGTTTACGGATCGTGTATCTTATGTGGTGGCGGCCACGACCTTATACAACTCTTGCATATTTCTCGTTAGACTCTGGCAAGGCGTAGGAAGACTGTCAGTGAACTTTGGCGATGATTTCTGTTCCAAATGAGAGTGCGATATATGTTGTCACACAGTGGTGAATTGGCCTCAAAGGGGAGCACACGTGTGGTGCGCTACCTGAACAGTCCCCAATCTAACCGAAGAATTGATCGACTGGGTCTAGTGTTGTGAGAATATCGGGACCTATAGTCTCCCGATGAGACCTTCGGCACGTATCTGTCACATCGATGGTAGGTCAAAATTCGGTTTGACCAATACACTGCGTAGAACTTCTGCTGAGTGACTACAGTACAGACAAGGGAACGCTATCGAATTTGCGGTGCGCAGGCTCCGAGAATGAGTCACATTTGACGTTGAACGCGTGCTTCATCTCGACTGTTGGTGAGGTGGCTGAAGTGACCGGAGCCTCTGTGGTATTTTCCAGAGTTAGAATTTTTGGCAGCATATCTAGTTGGGATCAGGGAATAAACACATGCCGCCAAGACCTTACTACAACTGCCCCCCGTGCTTGGTATGTGGAACGCTGCCATGTTAACTCTGCTTCTTCGGAATAGCAAATTCGACGCGTGGTTGATTCAGTCTGATTCGAACTGAAGATTTTATTCTGTGAAAGATCGCAGACCGGTTCAAATGGTTGAATCTATCTGCTTTTCTGTTACCTCGAACGTGAGTTTGGCTCACATCGGTCTACAGGTGNGGTGGTTTCGCTGATTTCTTCCCCTTCTTGCAACACATGTATAACCAACCCGACAGATGTATGAGACAAAAAGTGTGTTGATTGTATCTGCCTCCCGTAATGTCTCGATTCTAGTCAGACTTTTTTGAGGAGCAAAGCCATAAGAAGCCGCACCACCAGGATGAAAACAGTTAGTTGTTCACAGGAAAACCGTGGACTATCTTCAACACAGTTCACAAATGTGCTACAACTACTCCGTTTTATTCGCAAACAGTCCAGATCGGGCTGGATTTATTTTGTCTAATCGCCCATGAACAGTTTATTCTGGTCAGCTTCGCCTCCCANACAAAATTAATCTCGACAAGCCTGTCAATCATCGTTAAGGATATTCGTTTTAAATAACTTCTGCGGTTTTTCTCGGAACAGTTTATTCTGGTCAACTTCGCCTGCCAGTGACCAATTTTACAAAGAAGTGACGGAGGAAATTTGAATAAAAGGAAGTATGGTTTGTTAAGATGGGCTAGCTGTTTGGAATCCAGTAAGCTGGGCAAGCAAATGTGGAAGTCCAATGAGGGGGACATTCGAATATTAGAGCATTATCGCCTGAATTTGACGTAGACTAATAAAAATCGTGGCCGAAATGAAGGGAATGATGCTTGAACTATTAAGTATAGTTATCCGTCGTTGGAAGTTTCGTATACATTTTAAAAGTACTCAAGGCTTCTCTCATCATTCGTATCAGGAATCTTGGAGGTTTGCGCAATCACCTGTAGAATGACGCAGTCTTTTTGCCGCTGTGGTGAGCATTGTTCACAAGCCTTGTCACTCACAGTCCAGTCCGATCCACATGCTTATGGTAGTATGCTAGTAGGGTATTCACGAGTACCTCATCATTCTTTCTCATTGATTCAACTTCAAAACAGAGGTAACCTAATCGACATGAAGCCTAGTTCTAACATGTGCTTGATTATGTATGGGAAAGACACTGTTGTTGTGTCAACCGTGCCTGGGTAGTGGTCTCAAATTGCTACTAATCTCATCCCACTTTACAGCAGAGATAATTAAAATACAGGCCACGTTCACGTTTGCGTAACCTCAGACCATGTGTGTTGCTTACCGCATAAAAATGCTTATTTTATGTTTTTAGGTTGGTGTGTGGCCGACATGCGTCACATAGTTATTGAAGCCTGAAAGATTATGACGACACCGTCTGACGTAAGTTTTCCGAAAAGGGAAAATAGTAAGCCGCGACCGGCGCAGAAATTAGGCCAACAAGAATGTTCATCTTAGATAAGACCAAGGTGCACTGCGAACTATCCATCCACCCAGCATTTAATCAGGTCATGGGTATACTAAACTGTGATGTTACTGAGGTTAAATATACTCCACAGGATATATGTCTTCCCTGTTTTCCATTATTGGACTCAGTTGGCTTAATGTCCTTTCGGCACTGTTATACAATCAAACTGCTCCGCTCAGCGAACAAACCAACGACAACTGCTGTTACTCATATCTCGCACATAGAGGCGTATGATCAAGCACACCGATTAGCTTCAACCCCTGGTTCACCGTCCGATCGAACGCCGACATATATCACATCCATGTAGATGTTGTGAAAGCGAATCCCAGTCAACTGATGGATGAAGGCAACCTCAGGTGACGAGAACAGTACCGCCGTGATTGTTCAAATGGAACGATGTAATGGGTAAACGACATCATGAAGTACGGGATGCAAGATTCTTGAGTTCAGTCCGTGGGGATTTGTGCTTCCAAACCTGAGGAGTTCAAACACCTTTCTTGTGCCATCCTACCTAGCAGTGTATGAGAACGGTGAATTGCTCATTTTATGCAACAACAAACGAAAATATCTGAGTTACCACGACCATGGTGCCGCATTTGCGTGTTTCATGATGTGGTGGAGTTCAGATGATCATAGCATAACGACAGAATCATTATCTCCATCGGTTTCTATCCGTCCTAGATCACCGAATGAGAAGTGCATCCAAACATCGGTTCGCAATCTGAATAGTGTTAGACAAGGCATTGTCGAAACATTTCCTAGGTTATGATGGCTGTTAACTTGATGTGATTCAGGGTCTAGTTAGATGGATTTCTGATACATCAATCTACTGTCCCTCGTGAATGAGATCGAACACCAGCTTTGTTTTACAAAAGAGTTGCAAATGCGATTCAACAACAAAAACAGTGTCTTCAGTAAGGGCTTTATTGAACTATAGGCATTAGTGTGATTTGATGTGGCCCATATAGAACAAATTATACTGCACGCCGGAGAATATATATCATCACAATTTCCTGTTATCTATGTCTGTTTGAAGATCTTACGCCTTCTGATAGTAGTATGTATCGTGATTACGTGTCTGCGCTCTTACTTAACTTTTTGTGAACATACAAGTAGAGCATAAAGTTAACGGAAACTCAAGGATTTTGCCTACCTGATGAGCCCCAAGTAGGGCGAAACCGGTCGTGGGTTTTTGAAGAGTTTTCAGAAACCTTGTGAGTATTTTTCTTAATGAAGATCTATTTCTAATTTGAAACCGATTCGTAATAATAAGTACTTGTGCGTCTCCTCGAATCCTCTAGCAGTGAACTCCTTTGCTTGTCTCTTGCACAGGTAACGACTCAACCTTCCTTGTTACATAACAGCGTGGAAGTTAGCAGGAATTTTTGGGGAATAAAGTGAAACATGTAGACCTAAAAAAGTTGAAAAGGAGAATGTAAATTCATGAGTTTGCAGAAAAATTACCAAGAAATAGCACCGGAAACGGTGAGTTATTATTAATTTTTGCAGCCTAACTAGTGCTTGGTGCAGCGTAGTTGCCTCAGCAGCCACTGCAATTGTGTTTTTTAAGTAAGCTTTGTTTGACCTACTTCTACGGAATCGCTCGCAAATGTTACCCATCTTAAGTGGCTCCCAATTTAAGTTCTCTTTTTTCGCAGAGCCTTGCTCCCTTCATGCTGACTAGTTAAAGATGACCAATCCAAGAAATCACTTTCAAGTTTCGATCAAGTGTAATGGTGCAGAAAAAATTGTCTGTATAGACGTAATACACTGTTGCTGAAAATTCTTCGACAGCTGACGACCGGTTTCACTCTTCTTTGGGCTCATTAGGTAGGCGCAGTGCTCGAGATTCCGTTAACCTGATGTCCTACTTTAAACCAAATTTCACGAAATTAGCGGAATACACTTATGTGAAAACAAATTTGGTTTTGCGAGAGACTCACGTAGAACCCTGCTGGATCTCTCGTTTATGATGTTTCTGATGTCCGGTTTTGTTTCGATTGACCGCACATCCCTATTCGATGTGAGACGCAATGTGGAAGTTCGGCGCTGTCCCAAACTGGAGTACTCTTCTCCGTAAATGTGCCTAAAAATGAAGAGTCAAGGCTTAAATTAGATAAATTTCTTCAAACTTATGTTTGTCTGACTCAACATCAGTTAGTAAACCGATGCTGCACTGTTTCACCCTCCGGTACATCTGGTGAGTTGAGAAATTTTATTGCAAATGAAGTCCTTTTGTGTGAGGCAGTATGATGCAAACGACCTACCAAGTTTACCCTGAAGGGTTGTCTTTTATATAAACTCAGTCGTTGAGCGTGAGTCTGGTGGCAACTTCTGGCTGCCTTGAGCCCCTCGTACAAATATATCGGTCTTAGTCGCCGAATCCCGAACTGCGAGCTAGTGGCGCTCATTTTAAGCATGACCATCATTCATTTAGTCTTCCAGCACCTTTCTGTGTTGTTTTACTTCACTTTTTAACAGTTACCAAATGCGATGCGGATTAGAAACCTTATGCCAACGATCTTCTCTGACGCTCAAGATATCACATCACAGAAGGCCGTCTACTGTGGAATGAATTCGGTTTCGCGGCTATACTGCACACATCGAGTATTCGGTTATCAGACCAAGAACTCAAAACAAGAACAGAGCACGTGCTAGAGATGTGACAACAATCATACTTATGCACCCGTCGGCATAGTTATGTTTCGTCGCTTAAACGTCATGCTGTTGGATAGTAAATCATGAACCAGGTATTGCCCCCTAATATTCCGTGAAAATCCGAGAACTCACGGCAAAAGTATAGTTTCAAGACAATATATTACCTATGCCTTTATCTGCCAGTTAATCTCCAACGACGCTTTGAACTTCCACTTCTTGCTTCATATCGATATTTTTTATGGAAAGCCAATACATTAGCATAGATTTGTCTTATTACAATGCCCTCTGTCATTTGGATCACCTCTAAAAGGTTTTCAAGGAACGCCGCGTGAAGATATTAGAGACTTTTGGGAGAATTTTGGGATATAAGTTGATGATCTGCAGCCAGGTTTGGAGGTTCAGTTGCTCAAGCCCGGTTTTACACAGAGAATCAGTAGAGGTGGCATGACGTACATTTTAAAAATATCACAGAGGTACCCAAATATCAGTCGCGGGAATTGTTTTGAACCACACAGAAATTTTTATGTGAACAAAAAGTTCAATTTCAGTTCAGTCCAGCTGCTTAGTACTTTCACCTCATGCAAAGCCAACCGAATAGTTCATTTGCCTTGACTGGGGAAAGTTACTAACATAGTTGATAGCTCTCCGAAAAATCAGTCACTAATATTTCGGTTTAGCCAACGTTATAGTGTTCATCGATTAGTTCATCTGCCAGGATAGCGTTTCCGATTTAGCTGTAGGGCTTTCTGCACATAAGGGGCCGTGTAATAATGCTCCCTCTACAATACCATAGAGCTACAGTTTGTCTCATTTGGCTGGCGGGCGTCCACTGCCTCTTGTTGGATCACCTTTGGGAGGCTGCTCAAAATGGGTAGTCGAAGGCGGTTTTCGCGCCGCCAGACTTGGTTCTGCTTACAGCAAACACGTAGAAGTCTGTAACAAGCTAACAATGACCAGTTACTCGTTCACAATCACGACGCTGGTGTCATCCTACGTATGCTTTGAATTTCAGTGCAGTGGCATATCTCAAATACAGTATGTTTCCAAGGAGCGCCCACTAGCAGACTAGCAGCAAAAACACTGATGGTATCCGATTGGCCGTACAACTAGTATTGTCTTGAGGTGACAGTGTCAGGAAGGCAATGCTTTTGGAATAGGATTAAATTACGTCCTTTCGGGACTGTTTATGTTAAGATGTGTGTATGCTGGCTTGTACGTCCACATGTGTTGCAACTTTGCATCGTATAGGTTCATTGGAGTGTGGGTCGTTCAGCCGTTGTGCGTGGCTAACTTGCTTTGCAGCATTGGGACAAGTTGCCTGTCAAAGCTCTTTACGACTGTAGATGTCGGGGTTCTATGGACTACAAGACACCGGTTTTTCGAACCTACCTGCAATATTGTAGGTTTGGGAATCCACGACCAAACTTCACTCTTCGGCTGGCCGTGGGAAAGTTTCTTCCAGTGCGAACACTGGTCGTTCGTCTTATTCAGGACGAGAGATGAGGATACGAACAAACGTGAAATAGGGAACACTTTTGACATATGATTCTGCCTCGTTGGTCCGATGGGCCGCTCTCCGCTTCCCAGTTCTGCTTGAAGGTACAAATTCTCATTGATTTCTACACAACCTTCCGTCACTGAACACATGAGCTTGTCAGATGATTCTCTGGAACAGAGTGAGACCTATCTGTACTTCAAAGTTCGTGTTCATAGGGATGTACATATGAGTATCCCTTTGATATACTTGATGGTACGATCATGTGTGGAATGGTATGGTTGGTATTTCATGGTATGGCACCTTTATGGGGATGTTTCATGTGCGCGAAACCTCAGGAAAGTTGTCCTTCGTAAATCAGTCTCATATATTAATGACCAAAATGAAAACTCAAGGCCGTTTGAGAATAGTATGTCTAATACAGTTCTGTTATGTTTTTGCTTAGGAATGGTTAAGTGCTGTGTTCTGCCTGTATTATCCCTTATTCGCCTACCTTTGAAACATCCAGGATGAACTGAACTGAAGTTAACTAATTTGTAGTTGGCTAAACTGAAGTCATGGGTTTACGGATCGTGTATCTTGTGTGGTGGCGGCCACGACCTTATACAACTCTTGCATATTTCTTGTTAGACTCTGGCAAGGCGTAGGAAGACTGTCAGTGAACTTTGGCGATGATTTCTGTTCCAAATGAGAGTGCGATATATGTTGTCACACAGTGGTGAATTGGCCTCAAAGGGGAGCACACGTGTGGTGCGCTACCTGAACAGTCCCCAATCTAACCGAAGAATTGATCGACTGGGTCTAGTGTTGTGAGAATATCGGGACCTATAGTCTCCCGATGAGACCTTCGGCACGTATCTGTCACATCGATGGTAAGTCAAAATTCGGTTTGACCAATACACTGCGTAGAACTTCTGCTGAGTGACTACAGTACAGACAAGGGAACGCTATCGAATTTGCGGTGCGCAGGCTCCGAGAATGAGTCACATTTGACGTTGAACGCGTGCTTCATCTCGACTGTTGGTGAGGTGGCTGAAGTGACCGGAGCCTCTGTGGTATTTTCCAGAGTTAGAATTTTTGGCAGCATATCTAGTTGGGATCAGGGAATAAACACATGCCGCCAAGACCTTACTACAACTGCCCCCCGTGCTTGGTATGTGGAACGCTGCCATGTTAACTCTGCTTCTTCGGAATAGCAAATTCGACGCGTGGTTGATTCAGTCTGATTCGAACTGAAGATTTTATTCTGTGAAAGATCGCAGACCGGTTCAAATGGTTGAATCTATCTGCTTTTCTGTTACCTCGAACGTGAGTTTGGCTCACATCGGTCTACAGGTGAAGTAACGAAAATGCAGCAGATGGGTTTCTTATGCGTGTTACAGGGAGATAAAAATCAGCGACAGCATGTCCGGCTGCTCTGCACACACGTTTGATTAAAGGATATGCGAGCAGACTTGGATCACCTACAGGTGAAGTAACGAAAATGCAGCAAATGGGTTTCTTATGCGTGTTGCTGAGAGATAAAAATCAGCGGCAGCATGTCCGGCTGCTCTGCACCACGTTTGATTAAAGGATATGCGAGCAGACTTGGATCATCAGTTTACCCCATGCTGTAACTGTCTCAAACTTAAGTTTTGAAACACAACAGGTTAGGGATCTACACTCATTTGCATACCAATTTGGTTTTGGCGGCTGCAACCCTTCTGAATCTCTCGCTTATGATGTTTTAAGTAACTTACCGAGTGTATTTCGCGAAGTTCGTGCAATTTGAGTTCACGTAGAACGTAGGCTTGACAGAAACTTGGGTACTGCGCCTACCTGATGAGTCCTAAGAAAAACCGAACTGATCATGGGCTGTCGAAGAGCTCATAGTAACCCGAGCAATCTCGCTTCCGCAGGGAAAGTTGTGAGAAGTTCAAAGATATGTATGGCTACATGAGAGTTACAGTAAAGTGTGAATAAAGCATTAGTTTTAGTCTAACAATGAGCAGATCAGCTCACTTGCGAACATGAGTTCAGTTTCAACCTATGAACAGCTTCTTTGAACACATTTTTCATTCTCTTCTTACGAAATCAAAATCAACATTGGTGAAATTTTATTATGAGTGATTCAAACAGTGTTTTCTAGTACCTGTATGACGCATCGGAGCAGCTGACTTGCTAGCCTTATGGCCAGTCACGTGGAACAGAAACAAGATCTCAAGAAATACACGTGCCGGAGCATAACCATCCGGCGGGTAGGCTTGCCTCTTCTACTGCGATAAAGGTGCAGTGTCGCGTCAGGAGCATTTAGTCCCCTTCATTACCAAAAATGAATATTTTGCTCTAAATCGACTAGATGACAGGAAATACCGCCAGATGTTTCCAAGGACTATTCATCTCCATTAATTATGATCGTCTTCCTGCAATCCGAAATGGGATATCAAATCTTTCCGCTTCCATTTCATCGGTAGGTTTGAGCTCGAGGTTGCGCCAACTGAAGACCAATTTAAGACGACTATTTATTTACTGAAGTAGAATCTATCACATTTTCTGCTGGTCAATGTACTCTTGTAAAACTAGCTTGTTTGAGGAGACACTACTTTAGTGGAATGTTATACCTGGGTGGTGGGGCCTCGGGTGAAATATATCAAGGTAATACTCTACTCATAAGGCTGCTGAAAATTCTTCGTCAGCCCACGACCGGTTTTACTCTTCTTGGGGCTCATCAGTCAGGCACACTTCCACTTGAACCCGAATTGCGTGAAATTAGCAAACTACGGCCACTTGCAAACCAGTTTGATTTCGCGGGTGACTCACTTGATTAATCTCCCGTTTATGATGTTTTTCAAGCAACTGAATTTGCTGCACCAAGCCACTGGTTCCCGAGTGAGTCTCGCGCAAAACCGAATTGGCTTGCAAAGGAATGTGTTTCGCAACTTTCTTTCAATTCGCGTTCAAGTGGGGCATAAGTGTGACGGAAAATCAGAAACTGAATCTACCTGATGAGCCCCAAGAAGGGCGAGACGGGTCGTGGGTTGTCGAAGAGTTTCCAGTGACCTTATGAGTGGTGTATTACGTTTATACATTTGTCGCAATATGTCGAATATCTTAACGAGTTTTATCAATGTACTTTTTGTAATAACTGTTTCCCAATTTGATGAGCTGTGATTACATTCCACGTCATCTGAAAAGGACCGTGCGTCACCTACGTGACTGTTGCTCCCTTTACACGGTAAATGAGATAAGATGGCCTCAGCAAAAATTTTGATTGTGAACCTCTGAAGCAATGATTACAGGGCCGGTTCAGCTTTTACAACAACCCTCACTGTTCAACCTATAATCATAGACTGCGATTCTGCGCATCCCTCGTCCTAAAATCATTGCGCTCAGAACTCTGGATGCCTGAAGAGAGTAAGAGGTGAGCTGAACGCATTACAAGCAAATTTTGAAAGTGTTCACGTAAGCTATACTTGCTAGGACTTCAGGTTACCACTAAATGACAGAGCCATAGACGTGAGTTGGAGGTAGTGGGTTCAACACACATGAGTAAACTATTCAGGCCTCTCGAGATTCGGCGAATGAAACAGACAAACATCTGGCCAAATAAGCGTCAGAATACTCAGGTATCGACGAGACCCAATAGTAATTTTTTTTTCTACTGGAGGCTCCTCAATGAAACTCGACATGCTCAACCCCGAGTGAACCAACGTAATACACGTTCCATGTTCTAGATCTGACTATTGGATTACCCATAGATATAACTAAAAACCTGTTGGTATTTCAGGCTTGCCATTAAGAAGGGTATCGTTTGTGCAACTTTACACTCCGTTTGAATTTATTTCTTCTTTTTTTGTATTCTGTGAGTCTCCTGCAGCGTTTATCGTGGATTTAACCCAGGTGCTCTGTACATATAGCTGTTATTGTCATAGTAATATCTATCTCTGTTTCTCTACGGAACATATCACAAAACGAAGTGACCTTATCGAATGAACCATTCATTTCGTCAAACTCGAACTCCGGGCTTTCATCACATGTCGCCAAGTCTGTCCCATAATCGGAATTCCTCGCTTGGACATTCTAACAGGTACTCCCTTGAGGTCTAGCTTTCAGTTCCTCATCTAATTTCGAGTTCGCATTATATCATATTGTACCCCAGCTTTGTTAAGATTTTGGTTAGGTATTTTAATAGCGTTACATTCAGTACCGCAAATTCTTCTGTCGCCACTGAAGCCATCTTTTGACTAGTGCGTCCGATGGACCTCGCACTGAGACGCTAGGGAATCAAAACTACCTACTGTGGCTACTCAATCGACCTACTTAACTTGGGAGAACCACATTTAACACCTTACACTAATAGATTTTCTGTGTTCAAACCGCGTGCTGCAAAAGACGTAAACTAACACATGATTTGATTTCGAAATCCTAGTCACAGGCTATCTGGTAAGACTGCTTATTCGATCTAGGAATATAGTCCGCCGATTTCGAATTTCAACACAATTTTCCTATTATCCTTACTACTAGTATGAACGTTCTATGCAAGTACCGACAGTCGGTGTGATGGCGGGGAACAGTCAAGTCAAGTCCTGATTGACACAATCATGACTGCACGGATGTCACCTCTACAGATCTTCGTGATCAGCCTATACATGCAGCATTCTGATTGGTTCCAGCATGCTTATCCTGCTTGGTGTGACACTCAAGGTCACCCGGGTCTGGACCAATCACGGGGTTACGCGAACGCGCAATGAGAAGCTCAGCCGATGTTGCAGTTGCGTTAGCGATGGACAAAACACTGGTGAAAAATGGATAGTCGCATCCTGTGTGATAAGAAGTTGGGTCTCGTGCATTCAAACGGATACCGGTGAGCCCGAGACCATCTATGCAGTCCATCATACAATACTGTCAATAATGTGCAAACTCGAGTGGTTCCGCCGAAGAAAAAAATCCACGTCCACGGGCCGAACAGTTTTTGCTAATCAGGGCCCAGCATGCTTGCTGAATGATGGAGAGGAAATGGAACAATTTTGCTCAAATGCTATCATTTCGGCCCGTTATACCTGGTTAAATTTTGTTCCCAAAAATTTGTTCGAACAATTTCATAACATGGCGAACATTTTCTTTGCCACAATCACAGTTCCATATGCATTTGCGGAAGCAGCAACAAGTGTTTGGTCAAATTTAGGACCACTGATAGCCATACTCGTCATGACCATGATAAAAGATGGAATCGAAGATATTCTGCGTCACCGTCGGGATCGCAAAGTCAACCACCGTCTTGTTCAAACACTAAAGGTGAATCCTGCTGGTACGACTCCAGAGTGGGTCGTAAAACGGGCAATGAATTTACGCGTTGGCGACGTGATTTGCTGTGAGCGGGATCAGTCATTTCCGTGTGACCTGGTCGTGCTTGCGTCAAGTAATACATCCACTGAGATAAATGTGACTACTACTAATTTGGATGGAGAGTCCAATATTAAAAAGTATTACGCGGTTTCCAGTACGCAGCCAGCTTACTTAAAGCTTGCTCCCGACAGATTCCATAAAATGATAACCAATAGTTCGCACCCGCTTCATAAGATGATCAAATCCTTGTATGTTCGAGTGGAGTGCGAACAACCGAATGCAGACCTCACGAAGTTTGAAGGCCGACTTTCAACCAAGTACGTAAAAGACATTCCATTGAGCACGTCTAATGTAGCTCTTCGTGGTGCGAAACTACGCAATACCGACTTCGTGCTTGGTATGGTTGTCTACACTGGTGAAGAGACAAAACTGTCACTAAACGGAAAAAAATCAGCACGCAAATATACTACCCGTGAGTCCAGATCAAATGTTATTCTCCTATCGTTCATTGTTTCTATGGTTTTGTTGGCTGTGATATTTGCAACCGTGTTTACTCTCTGGACAGGAAAAACAAAGAACACAATATGGTACATACCAACCTCGCCGCAAACCTCATGGCAGTTCATACAAAACCTTTTTCGATTTGTATTCATCCTAAACTACCTGATTCCCATATCAATCGTGATCACAATTGAACTGCAACAACTTTTGCTTGCCTTCTTAATTTCCCAAGATATGAAAATGTATTTGGAGTCAGAGGACTTGTGTGCCAAGGCAAACAGCTCTCAGCTGGCTGATGAGCTGGGACAAGTCGAATTCCTTTTCAGCGATAAAACCGGAACGTTGACACTAAATTCAATGCGTTTGTGTCTATGTGGCATCCTTGAATCGGAGAAAGTCTATACTTTTCGGCCACTCAGTGCAACATCAAGCAACACGTCTACCGACTTCTGTGCATTCGAGACTGTGTGGGATCGAGAATCGAATAGCAGTCAAAGTGACACATCGGATAGTTTTCCGAATAAATCCACCATCCACAGGCAATGGCTTATTCCAGACGCAAATGATACCCTCTTGCAGGAATTTTTAACAACCTCTGCACTGTGTCACACGCTTGATGTAGCTAACACGGAAATTGATGGTGAATACCAAAATGGACGGAATGAGATAAGCCTCCGCCAGCTTCCCATTTACGAAGTGAGTAAGCGAACAAAAAGCAGTTATTTTCCCCACTGTTGCCATTGTCTCTTTGTTTTCAAATTAGTTGTGAGGCAGTTTTAGGAAGCGTTTGACCCAACACGAATGACGTGGTTGTAAGAACCTCGGAGCACACTCGAGGTGATTTCGATGGACATCAGAGATTTGTTCTTTAATAAAACCTTATTCTTAGTAAATAGCCTAAAACCCAGAGGAAAAGGATGAAAAACAATTCAGACTAATTTTGTTTTCATTCGCCCTCAAAATTGCAACCGTTGCTGACGTAACTCAAACATGCAACAGTATCAGCCAGGTTTGGTCGCATGCAACATCTTTTATGTACTCTTGTTAACTTGCCTATGTTTGTGGGGGAACAAAAACTGGAATGCCGTGATAAACATTCTATTGAGGTTCACGGATTACTAATATTACATCGGAATCTCTAGCTCCAGCCTGTTTCTCTACTTGATTTTTTGCGTTTGGTCTGATTTTCTAGCCGTTCAACTACTCAAGTGTGTTTTGAGACTGCCCTCGACGTCAACTTGATTAATTAGCACAGGGACAGAAAGGAAGGTCCGTTCAAATGATCTTTATGCCGCCCCAAACTGCCCATATTCTAGCCAAAGTTTAGTGTTCGCTCTAAACCGAGACCTAGGGTGATGCCAATGAAACATTCGCAGACATGCAGTGATCACAGGTTACAACATGAACAAATGTGTCGCTGTTAAGTGTCCTGGTACTCAGTAGACATATTTAGTGAAGCACGAGAGGATACACTGAAGTAATGACAGTTGACCAACACGCGAACTCTCAATTATCAGGGAATTCACGTTGTCGAGGATAATTTTCCTTGCACGATGATAAATCTGATTATGGCCAAGAATCTGCTGGAATAAAGGTGAATGGAAAGAAACAAGAGACTGATTGGATGACTCGAGGTAAATTCACGCAGTACCAAGGAGATTCTGCAAGCCATCTAGTTTTTAGGTCCCTAGGGCATCCCATGATTTTCGCCCACTGCGTGGGGATAGCATTTCGGATGAGATTACGCAGAGAGAGTGACAGAATCTACCATCAACCATGTTTTAAATATACTTACACAATATTACACTATGCTTTCGTGTATCAGGCTATATATATGTCCCATTTTCATCAGTTGAGAGATAGCGCTGTGGTTAGAGCGCTAATTTACTGACCGGAAATTCCGTAGTTCGAATCCTACCTCGGCATTTCAACTTCTCCTGTCTAGACTTGGGCAACCTGACAGTATCCCAGCCCTTGTGTTTCCTTCAAGCGATATGGCAGCTAAGCACTGAAAGGGTATTACAGCTAGGCAATCATTTTTCATCCGTTTTCATTAAGTTGTTGCTTGAATTTCGTGAAGCTAAGAATCTGGACAATCTTCCGGAAAAATGAACTTCTCCCAAAAACAACCATCGCTAATTCGGAGGATCCACTGTGAGCCTGGTAATAATAAAGGTGAAAACGGTAGTCATCCAGCAATGTGGTTGATACCAATGATGTCCGCCATTTCCGGAAAACCGAAACGGGTGTGTTCTTTAGACCCACAATCACACGTTCGCATACACGTGACTGCAAATGTAGGCAACAGACGAATGGCCTCACAAGTTTGAGTTGGAAATCTTACCTTTTGGAGCTGTTTAGATATTCAGCTAAGCAAACAACAACAACACTAGATGGGAGGAACAGAGTTCGTTGTAATGCACGGAAATCACTTTCGTGACTCAGAAACTAAGCACTTAGCGTAGACATGTGTTCTGATTTGCCATGTCCTGACCGCATAGATGCTACGGTATCGTTCCTCACTTCAATGAGTCGGGGTCGGACACGAAGGCCAACATGTAACAGTTCAGAAACCTCAGAAGGGCAGTTGTCTGGTTGTAAGAAGTGTGGGGAATAACTGATAAAAACTACCGATTGTTTACCAAGCTCTTCTGAAATAATCGATAAACGTTTAAGGGAGCACGTGTGATATCAACTAGCCTAATAAGGGGCGCACCCAAACTTTGCATTTCTCCGCTTGCTCGACTGTTGACCAAATTTAGCAGGTTGACCAGCAATGAGGTTTTTCAAACTACGCTAATCGATATTCTCTAATGCGGAGTAAACCCTGAATTCTCCTTGACTGTGACTTTTCTGAAGTAGTATGTCGAACTAGGGGATGAAGTGGCTCAGGTTCGTCAGGAGTATATGTCTTTGCAGCGTATATGGATCGTTTTTGCCAATGCTGAACAATCACGGTGATTCAGTTACGGTGAACGTTTTCGACTTAACGATTCTGTCTATCCTATCCCGATGGTACGATCACTTGAGCAGGTTTTAGTCCGCATTTGTGATTAATACTAGATTCACAGCTTTTAATTTGATCGTTCTGCCCGAATGTAGGATAACATAACTCAGTCTTTTCGTAAACAGTTAACGAAACGACTAGGGGGAGCGCGATGATGAATCCTTGCTTTGAGGATGCGAATGCCCATGCCTGCTTATAGTCATCTAATACCTTGTGCTTGTCTAACAAAACTGGAGTGGCAGAATGCTCACAGTTGCTGACACCGGATTGGATACGGTCGAACGCAACCACAAAAATGCTCAGCTGAGTGGGCCAGTAGCACCGTTTGCAAAGTGCGCAACATGAGCGGGAAGGAGGTGTGAGGCTGGCCAGATGCCAAACGGAAACATCAGTGTCACACACAAGCCCAGCGAGGAGGAAACAGAACGAGAAATTGTCGGGTGGTTGTGCCGTGACCGGACAATCGATCAGCTGCGTGAAACAATCGAGGCCTGTTGGATTTCGAGGCTTTGGATCGAAATAACTGTCTTCAGTTCGGTCGCATGAGGCTAAGCTGGTGTCTGCCGCAATGAGGCGCGCACGTTATCATACAACCTGGATTTTCGAGCGCTCCACAGTAATTTTCTCTAACCTGAGTTCATCTGCGGTGGGGTCTGTACAGGTTGTCACAGTTTTTTTTACGTCCTCATCATTTGGGGCCTGTCATGGAAAAAAGCACCCCCTGTTGGAGCATAGCTTCCCACCGTGCTTAAGTCTCAGCCGCCAAAAATAGATCCAGTACAACTAGATTTCTGAAAAAGCTTTCACATACCCATGGTGAAAAAGCAGCCCTCTTAGGTTGACATTCTTTTCTGCTTCCAGAATAAGCATTTGGGAACATAGAAGGTTAATCTCCTTGGGGGAATGGACTTGTTATTTGGAGATATAACGGCATCAAAGTGGCTGTCAATGACGGTTATCTATGTACTCTTCTGGTTTTGACAAACTTATGCAAGCTGTTTGGTCGGTAGACACTTGAGTACAGTCACAACCTCCTTTAAGTTGAAACATGAGGTTCGAATCTCCTGTTCACACCATCTTACCATGCAACCGAGTGTTAAAGTGGGCACAGTGTTAATGAGAATTCGTGGGCTAAAAGGGATGAAAGCTGGAGTGGGCTATCAGGTATACAACCCATTTTTATGAGAAGTGTCAGGTTCAAATATTCCAACTTTATTTCGACGAAATGATTGATCCAAACGCTTCGAACCTGGTAACACAAGACTGCATCCCAGCGGTTATGCCATCGGAAAAGGATACGAATGTTATTTGAGACAGAAAACATCCAATGGGGTTACGTCTCTCCGATTAACTAGCACTGGAAGACACATTTTACATACAGTCTACAGTCATACAATCTCTTGGTAAGTTTCACGACTGAGATCGAAGCTTTCCACTTTCTGAAGACAACCGAGCAACGAACTCATGCATAGTTGCCTAGATGTCTGCCGAGTGATATCAGAGATGCAGCTACCCAATAAAGGTGTTTTTGCACGAAGTTCGCAAAACAAGTGTCCAGGTGATGGAAAAATACAAACATTAGACAAGGGAATATGATATGTATAGTTCTATGGTTTCTGAAGTAAGTTTTCAGTTTATTCCCTGCACAAGTCACCCACGGAAGCACTTAGCGTGAAGCACGGTGGCATACACAGAACGGCGATCTCAATGTCTACACCACGTTTTTGGTTGAAATATCAACTTCCAAAGTCCCTGCACCAGACGGTGAAGATCACATGTGGTCTTATACACCCATCGAAATTTTCGGAGTTGGTAACCTGCACAAACGTGTAACTGGACGATAATCGGGTTGTCTTTAGGTCTGTCCTTAGTGTTCATGGTATTTAGGTCAGCACTGGTATGACCATCTCAATTCCGAGATCAGGTTAAGTGAAGCTGCTGCACCCTCTCGTCAACGAAAGCTGGCTCGTGCAGTGGCCCTCCTAAATAGCTCATGAACGATGCACAAATAGAATATCATCATGATGATCTTGCACAGAGAGTTTGTAATAGCTCTGGTTGCTGGGATAATTATCCGAGACCCCATATCAACCGATTTATAAACTTTTAGTTGACTACTCGCCTTAATACACACACAGTCCACGCAACAATGCAAATGAAGTTCAGCAGCACATTCATACTCCGATTTGCTGCGATGTTTGGTCTGCAGCTAAACTAAACCGTAGAATCTCAGCAAACACATCAGGTGGCACAATTTATATACAGTCTTCCAAACATCACCGATTCGGTCGGTTATTTCGTCCCAGGTCACAATGAAGGAATGGCATAGCCTGTGAACATAATAAACTTAGAAGTGTAATGGCCGAATTCAGCAGACACATGCTGCAACTGCACGCTGCCATGGCCGCCATTGATTGAAAGAGATCGACGTATCGTAAGCTTTCAAATTACACAGGAAAGGTGAAGCAGTATTGAAAGCGTTGACCAAATTCCCTCATGAAATATATACAGCGATTCCAGGCAGAAAAAGATACCGAATTTGTCCGGGTCTTTTTCAGTCAACCGTCTCACTCATTCGAGGGGATTCTGAAAAACTGACCCAGAAGAGAATGACAGAATCACTCAGCTTACAGGCTACTCCAGCCATTCACCATCCTGTCCACCTGCTGCATACTATCCATAGTTTTGGTGAACTTACTATAAACCCTAGATGTTTGACCGCCACAACACTGCTCTGCTGAAGTGGACAGCTCTGTATCAGTACAAACATTGTGTCCTTTCAAGCTCTCTTCAAGAGTTTAAAACAGAAAATAGTGAAACGGAGCAAGAGTGAATGATTTCAGTGGATAATCTAGGCAATCAAACCCAAAATCCGCCAAAACATACAAGCTTTCGAGAACGTTGTAACTAGATGCATTTTTCTCAACAAAGAACACTACCCTATTGCGATTCTCATTTTCCTTAAATTCCTCCTCAGTCGGTACAACGAGTTACGGGGATATGCTAGATCAACAGTTTGACAATGGAAAACAGCCAACCAGTAGAGCAACTTCCGGATGTTAAAACGCCGTAACTAGTAACTGTCCTGATGCCACTTGGGTCTTAAATTGCTTTGACCTTGAAGAAGCTGAGAGTTCACTGCAGTGATTGTCCTTTGGTCTCAAGATAATTGTAGTATGATCACGTTTCAATAATAGTAAGCAAACATTCAAGAAACCGACATAATCTCACTGAAGGTGCTGTAAAATCGACCTGGAAATGTTCAGAATTCGGCACCACTTATATGACAGACTATCATATCAATTTTCCAATCGTTCTTGAACCCCAAAACCTCGGACGCCTCAAGCGTTTTCTGCAATAGTCTGGGCTAATATATGACAATCTTTCAGAATCATGTCATGTATCTGATCAACCATTTCCGGAATTGATACTGTCTGAGGTAGTTCTGGCCATTCTGCATCTACTCTCTGGAAACCTCCCACGGGAATTCAGCGTATCACAGAATATGCTGAACAATCGCCAACCAGCGCTCGCACCACATATTCGTCAGTTTATTTCGCAGAAATAGAAGCTTCCACAAGAGATGACTCCGCATACCTAGGTGACCTGGTCGCCCATTGACCTAAACCAAAGCGGAAACCGAGTGTTATGATTTTGTGACTTGTCCGTTGAGACAATAACCGGACATCGTTTCCAGCCGGATCTTACAAACAATTTTCTGTGACTGGACCAGAGGGAAAACTTATCTCTCGTATCTTTTTGGCTCCTTTTGAAAGGCTTCGCTTTAAAGTCGGATACTCTTAAATTCAAATGTGATTTGTATGTGTTCTGAACAGTAGTGATATGTGCGGCACACATGTTTTGACGTGTCAGGTTTCCGGCACAACTGTACTGATACCTCATCAACGTCAACTGCTAAACAAACTCTACAGCTGAGTGATCCGTCTTTTTAAATCTGTAGAAAAGACCATTTGGACCAGGTGATTGCCACCAAGCTCCAATCGGCTTCAATATGTTAGAAGAGCTCAACGTGAATCTCTGCTGTAGCATGTTTTAAGCCAATCCGGCGCGAATGAGAACCACATGAGGTGTTCATATATCACAATGATAATGCCGATGATAACATAGAAATCTTCGTCACCTGAATCTCTACTTTCCTATTTTTTGCCCCAGTGGAGTGCGTCTTAAATTAGTACTGATAATGTGCAAATCCAAATGTGTCTGTTGCAGACCCGAGACTGTAATCACCAGTCGAACAGTTTTCGCAAATCAGGGGCCGCAAATTTTGTTGAGTGATGGTGAGCAAATGGGTACTTTTTGCTCGAACGCCATCATTACAGCTCGATACAACTGGATCAACTTCATACCGAAAAATTTACTCGAACAATTTCACAACATGGCCAATATCTTTTTCGCTGTAATTCTCATTCCCTATGGATTTGCCGTTGCTGCTACAAGCGCCTGGTCGAATTTAGGACCATTGATTGCCCTACTTGCCATGATCATGATCAAAGACGGTGTCGAGGATATTTTTCGTCATCGCCGGGATCGTCGACTGAATCACAAGGCTTTCAAAAAACTCGAGGTGGATTCTACTGGTACAACGCTCCAATGGGTGATTAACCGCGCAATGGATTTGCGCGTTGGTGATGTGATCTGCTGTGAGAGGGATGATGCCTTTCCGTGTGACCTTGTGGCCCTCGCGTCGAGTAACGTATCGACCGAGATAAATGTGACCACCGCAAATTTGGATGGAGAAAGTAACTGGAAAAAGTTTTACGCCGTCTCTGACACTCATTCTGCCTACATCAAGGTTGCGCCCAACCAACTTCATAACCAACCAAGTCAATTTACTGATATATCCCGGGAAATGATTGAAACCCTGTACGTCCGAGTGGACTGTGAACAACCTACAGCTGATTTGACAACGTTTGAAGGTCGTCTTTCAACGAAGCGTGTATGCGATATTCCTTTAAGCGTATCAAACGTGGTGTTGCGTGGCGCGAAACTTCAGAACACTGACTTTATGATTGGGCTGGTAATTTACACTGGCAAGGACACCAAATTGTCGTTAAACGGGAAACAGTTTAAACGAAAGTTCAGTAGGAGTGCAGCCAGATCAAATTTCCTCATCTTCTCACTGATTATCGGCATGATCGTGTTTTCCGTGGTCTTTGCCGTTATATTCACTTTTTGGACACGAAAGACGATGGATGGGACGTGGTATCTACCAAAGCCTCGTGAAACCCCGTGGGAGTTTGTTCTAAATGTGTTCCGTTTTGTGTTCATCTTTAGTTACCTGATCCCAATATCTATCGTCATCACAGTCGAACTGCAACAGTTAATGATTGCCTACCTAATTTCAAGCGATGTGAAAATGTATGAGGAATCTGAAGATTTATGTGCAAAAGCAAATAGTGCTCAGGTTGCGGACGAACTGGGACAGGTGGAATTTCTCTTCAGTGATAAGACTGGGACAATGACAAAGAATTCAATGCGTATGTGTTTGTGCGGTTTGTTGGACTCTAAAAAAGTCTACACATTCCGGACCTGGACTTCAGACGTAAGCACTGGGTCCGCGAAAACTGGTCCTAGTGAGGCCGGCTGGAATGAGTTGTCGCATTATGAAGCGGATAGTCAGGACGGTGAATTGAATTTGTATGGGCAGGCTTCTTCTGGAATAAATAATAAAGATCGCCTCATTCCGGATGCCAATGATCCTTTTCTGAAAGAGGCTTTAACGATTTCTGCGTTGTGTCACACGGCTGACATAGGCCATGAACAGGTCACTGACAAAAGTAAAAATTCAGTGGGCGGGAACTTCTCACATCTGATACCCAACTATGAAGTAAGTGATTGGATGAAAAAATGATTGAGGTTTCGCATAGTTCATCTCCCCTTGTCCCTTTGATTAAGTCGTTAAACTGATAGAGAATAGTTATCACAAGAAGTTATTTGCGAGTTTGATTGTGTTTTGAACCAATATCTCATAAAAGCAAATCGTTCAGTTGTCGCATGTAATTGGTGCGAATGCACCATGCAAACTGTATGGAGCAGAGGGCTGAAATACCTCCAGCTTTCTCGGGCCCAGACAGAATGGATCTGAGAAGTCAGAAGTGCTGGCTCCGTACTTTTCGGAATGTAGCCTTGCTCTTAAACTACTGAGCTATCACGTGTGCTCCCGTTCACCACAATCATTTATATAAGGTCATCGCAAGAAATCAATTGTACGCCACTCTAACGCAGCAGCACTTCACACAGGCAATCTCGACATGTGTACTGAATTGTTGCATGATTGTCCAGTTGAGGATACTTGTTTTTCCAGCTCACATGATGGGTGACATTTTATAGGTAGTGTATGGTTTCATCAAAGTGATGTTAGGCAACTGAATCTGCACTTGTCTATCCGTCATAATACACATAAATGAACTCTGCTGAAATGCATGGCGGACAATTTGAATTCATGCCTCCAGAGCGAGTCTTGGTAACTTCTAATTAAAAACAGCTTTTCGGATCAGTCAAAATAGCCTCGATAAGACTGACTTTAATTGGCCTTTTAGGTAGAAAATGATATGCCTTAAAAAGGGTGCCCATTGTACCTGGTGCTGTTCAAAATATTTTTCTCATCTGCACTTGTCGCTTCACAAGTCGGGCAAAACGAACCTAGACCTTCGAGTAGTTGCTTCTTTGAAGACCATTTGGAACTTCACGCACAAATCTCCTAACTTGGATGGACTAAAGCTGTACAAGGATAGATGGATTTTCTGATGAAGCAAACCAATAACAGTTGGAACTTTACCGGATGTGAAACATTTTTGGTGTAGTAGATAAACCAAACAAGAAGTGGTTTGGCTAAGCAGAATCGAATCACTGGACCTCGTGAAAGAACTTACGCGTGATAGCATTTTAGAGCTTTCCAAATAAAAAGCAAGCCCCCGGGACATCACATGTGTCCTTATTGTTATTATAAACAGCACAAAACCAGAAAGAGTTTCTAATGTTTAAAACGATTAATTGGAATTTTTGGCCACAGATGTTTATTCCTTGAACAGCCGTGTTAAAAAATAATCCTGAATTTCAATTCTCAGAGTTTTTTTTCACAAGTACACACACTTTATCTTTATCTGTTGCGGTCTGCACGTACAGGATCTCGCCGAATGCATTCAACTAAATGTAGTCCACTAAAAATTTTCACTAGTAATGTATCGTCGAGTATAATATTTCTACCCAAAATGGTTTGCTTCGAAAAGTCTATGGCAGGCTGACAGTAAACAAGACTTAAATTCACCAGCGAAACTTGTTGAATTGCCTTTGCCAAGCTACTAGGAGACGTAAGGGGTGAGGTGGAATACGAAGAATCTAACGACATTGCAATTTTGGCCGTGTTTCCTGGATGCAGCACGCAGCCGAATTTTCATACCAGCATCAGATCACAAGCAAGGATCCAGGCATAGCGTTTCCACACATAAATGTTGCCGACATTTGCACTGACCATACCTTCAAAGTGTGGGTCGGAGTTTACCTTACCGCCGTAATATTATGATTGGTCCGTGAAAACCGTGTAGACTTGGACGGCCACGACTCTCCAGACACACACACACACCGTGTATTCCTCTCATACCCAAACTGACTGATTAGCTTACATTGGGAATCTGATCGGTATACAGAAGTTTCACTGGCAGCCAAGTCTGGGTTTCTATGGTAAAATATATTGCCCTTTTTTCGACAAATACACTCATTTGCATACCGATTTGGTTTTGATGGGAGACGCATCTAAAACACGACTGGATCCCTTGTTTATCATATCCTTTACCAACCGTATGAGTGTTGTATAAACGTTTCTATGTTGCCCTTAGGATTCATTCCATCTTTCTCCTCGTTAGCCTCACGTATGTCTGTGTTCATCTAGCTTCTTCATAGAAGTAAACGGGCACGCATATTTCAGTTATGGGCCAGTCCCTTCGAATCTTTTTAGGCTTGTTTGTGGAAAAAGCATAAAAGTCTTCATCGAGTTTCCTGGGATATTTGCTACTCATCTTGCCGTGCTTTCAACCTACTTTTAAAGTTAGCTGCTGTCATTAGAGTTAGTCGTAAATTTCCCTGTCACCTCTCAGTTCTGGGTGTCATACAGAAGCGTTATCATTAAACCGCCTGGGCGATAGCTACGCAAAAAGCTGAAGATGCGGAGAAGATAGAGTTTCCCACAAATACCCTGTCTGCGCCGATACTGCAAAGCAGTGACCGATGCGGTGCGATAATAATTGGGCGATACATCTCATGCTCAATACAGCCTAGAATGCTCAAACATGAACCAGCGGGACGATTCAAATCCTTGACCAATTGTCCCTATTCAAATTCTCAACCATTAGGTTGCAGTGGTCGGTGAAAAGTTTTTGGATCAGTCTGAATTTTGTTGAATAAGTCGTTACAAGCGCCAGGCTGAAGTTTAAGAAGACTAAACAAAACACATTACTCATATGGTTACTGAAGATTACTCGATAGCCTACGACCGGTTTCGTCCTTCATGGCGAGCATAGTGTAGGCGTAGTCCCTGAGTTTTCCTCAGGGATTCGAATATTCGATAGCCTACGACCGGTTTCGCCCTTCGTGTCGAGCATAGTGTAGGCGGAGTCCCTGAGTTTTCCTCAGGGACTCGAATGCCACCAACAGCAAATACTCTCATTTGCATACAACTTCTGTTTTGTCTAGAAACACAAATGAATGCAGCTGAATCTCTCGTTTACGCTGATCCGCTTCATCCTAAACGAAAGATTCAGCTGGATTCGGCAGAGTCAATTATCAAAAGCAAGCTGATATGCACACAAGGTATTTTTCGAAATAAGAAGACTGCTTTTTCCGGCCTACTGGCTCTAAGCCTTTGATTCGTGATTTTCTACTTTGCTTACCGTAGCATATTACGTACCGTACAATCGACCTAATGCCATCATAAACTTGAGAATGGTATTCCGTTATTACGTACCGTACAATCGACCTAATGCCGTCATATACTTGAGAATGGTAGCAGTAGTATTCCGTTATGAAAACGTCCGCGGAGTGAGCACTATTATTCAAACGCTTTCGTGAACCGGACACTCGCTGATTTTGGTAGCAGCAAGCTTTGCAAAATTTTCTCTTCTAGGGTGGCCACTTCAGTTTTTGTAGCGAGAAGTTCCTAGAGAAACCCTAGTTCTCATCGGTTTATTAATTGGTAGGTCCCTTGGTACTGCCATATGACTGCATTCTGGTAAATTTCAGGATACGGGGCAGACTAAGAATTCAACCGTACCATTTAGGTAAGAATCCTCTCTCTTTCGGACAAAGAACTCTAATCTCATCTAGAAAGCCAGAGTGTGTTGGCTATCACTCAGTCATTTCGGTAACCGTTATCCTCTCAGGTTGGAACTGTTGATTCTAATTACATGAAAGTTCACTCCATAGTAGCACCAGAGCATCCGTTACACGCTTGTTGTATTGAATTCATTTTTCAGAGTGTTCACTTCATCTTGATGTTTGTACCTAGTATTCACCGAATGTATGTGCTGAGTCATAGTTCAGTTCTTTGCCGTACTGTTATCCGCTACATTTGCGCACTGTTGCCCGCCTCTATGTCTTGAAACCGGTTTTGACAGATACATCTATGTACGGCATGTTTATCGTACGTTTGGTTGCTACAATATTACAAACCAGTCCGCGATACATCTGACTTGGTTGAATGAGAGCGCTTTTGTAGTTTGTTGTACGGAGGCAAGGCTAAGGCACATAACGATGTCGTCAAGTTGTCAGGTAGTAAGTGTTTCAATCGTACATCAGAGTGGTGCATCCACAAACCGCAACCTGATGTGCGGAACTGGCCCCGTTAAAACAACTATGAACAGCTGATGTACATGTGAGCAACAACTTCAGATAGCTCCGTTGAACTTTTAATTTGTTAACCGAGCTTAGCAACTAGCACACAAACGTCTCGTTTCTAGTCGAAAAGGCATAGTCGATGCACTCAAATGTGCAGTTTATGGACCGCACCACTCATATATTTGCTTGAAAACTTTCGGCAACCCGGCACCGGTTTCACCACCTTCATCAGATAGACACAGTCCCTGAGTTCCCATAAACTGCGAGACAATCCATTTGCATCACATTAAGCTGAAGAGATCTGGTCAGGATTCATCTGAATTTTCCATGAAATTAATTTAATTCGAATTGTTTTTCAATCGTATTCCTCTGTCGTAGCTGTGTTTTCCAGAAAAACCCGGAGGAATTAAGCAAATACCTTAGGAGCGGTGCAGTCCACACGATCTCGACCCTATTCCACTCGGTGTATGGAGAGTAATATGCTTTTTCTTGCTTTTCAATGTCATATGGCTGACCTTTATTGGTCCCAAGGCTGCGAGTGTGCGGGGCCAACATCATTCTCTCAACTTGTGTACTGATGACCTAACCGATGACAGTAATCTCATGTAAGCAAAATAGCAATAAACTCGGAAGAATCTTAGCAGAAACTCCCGCTTGTAACATTCTCCACATGAGTGTGCTGCGCTGAGGCCACCTTAGTTTTCATCTGGAATGACAGTCATGATAGCGAATTAGAATTATTGTCCCTGACAAAGTACTATTTACAAGGCTACGATGAACATAGTCCGGGGACGGGATGAATGACTAACGAGGACGCTGTGATGCGCGCAGTTTATGGGCAGGCACAGACATACCTACAGAGACTAAATGGTTTTATGAGATCAAATTCGACAGCATGGCTGAGTGACATGTGTAGTTGCTAGTATTTCAATGAACGGTAGAGTTTCTCTCACTTTGAACCAAGCCAACATGATATTCTGTTTGTTTATCGAACGTTGAGCTTTATATCAGAAAATGAGCACTCGAAATCAAGGAAAGTCTGTGCTGGTTCAGCACAATTAGTCTGTAGAATACTGTCACCATTTGTCATTGAAAGAATGTTAGATACCACTCGACAGGAAAATTGACAATACCCTTTTACCAGAAGAAGTTAGTTTACTTATCTTGGTCTGATTTTGGACCCAGTGAAGCGATAGATCACAGTGAGAAACAGTTTGACTGCTGAGGAGTAGCTTTCTTAATGAAGAAGAGCAAGCTACTAAGAAGTGCGTTTTACTGTACTATACTGTCTTGCACTGCACTGTGAACATAAAGTGAGAGCAAGGGTTGGTATTTAGACGCGGATAACGGAGTGATACATCGAGATTCATGTCTTTTGGTGAGAAGGGATAACCATATTTGATAAGGAAAATGAAATAGCTTGCCAAATCTTTTAGAATGGATAGGCCATTTAGATTTGATTCTGTAGATTTTTTAAAATTTACTTGCGAGCGCAGGAATGGGCTAAAATAAATGCACCATCAGTGTGTGGATATGAGATCTAGCAGATGAATTGGATTGACTGTTGGAAAATCAAGCTCACGTCATAGCATTTTCGACGCCTGAATCGTCGTCAGCGAAGTTGGATACTGGCTTCACCTTTCGATTCGAAAATTATGGATAACTCCAGGAATTTTGAGCATACTACGCCGCAGAACTGCTGCACTGCTAAGGTATCTTAAATCCGGTACACGAACCTGACAGGCTAAATTTTTGACTCTTGGTTAGAACCATGCACCAGAAAGCTCAAATCATAAATAATTTTCCCAGTAGATTTGCCGAATAGTAGGCCGACTAAGAAAGGTTAAGCAACGCTTATAACGAACATGCTCTAGTATGTCGCTTTACTCAGTTTTACATTCTATGTAACCTTTAATGAGGGCTTTTCTGAGACCCGCCTTTTATCCGTATTAAGCAAGGTCGAGCCTATTTGGTGAAGTTGGGAGAATCGAAGAATAAAATTTACGCCACCAAATAAATGTTTCCGGTTCACGAAAAATTGCACTCTGGTGCAAATATAGCGAGTAGTATTCCGGCACTCGGTTTCTAGAGTGCATAACACTGTCGAAATAGGTCTCAAGTTTAGGATCGAGGAAGATGAGCGGCCTGAAATTCTTCCAACTATGATTCAAGCATGCAGCACTGTTGTAGCTGCTGGTGTCCATCACATGGTGATGAGACGGATGCAGTGAAAATTGCCAAGCGGCTTTTCACTATGGAATCTGAAAAGCGAGCAGAAGAATGGATGTGAAACAGGATGACCAATCACAGATCAATGGTGTGTGGAGGTTGCCAGTCCATTAGTCATAGGGCACGAGAAGTGAAGCCAATCAGATTAGCGGCCTCAACATGTGTCTTACATGAAACCAATGCAACAACCGCATCTCTATTTACGAAGGAACCATCCGTTTGGTCAGTTGGTCTTGCTGTTCCATTTGCTGTTGAAGAGTTTTTTCTCCAAAATTTTTCTGATATAAATATCTAGCATATCAATTTTTTCAAAGTACGTGATAGAGGTAGTTTTCACCTTTCCCCCAAAAATACCTGAAACTAAAGCAGTATCGCTGCAATCGAAAGGAATTTTATAGGCCCCAAAACTAGCCCTTGTACTGGGTAAACTGTTTGCAAACAAGGCCAAGACAGACAAACGCGAAACTGACAACACCGTGTACCAAACCAGTGACAGTGATGGTAGCAAATATTAGTTTAGAAAAACTGGAGGAAACTTTCCTACGTACGTAAAGGAAGACAAGGCAGCTTTTAAGAGATATGAACCGCTACTTTTGTTTTTATTCGTGAAGATCAAGAAGGATAAAAACCCCAACCTAGGAAACGTAAAGGTCGTGAAACTGGAAAAAGAGGGCGCGAGAGGGGGTACTTCCCATGAGATTTAATTAATCGCTTTATTGAAGTGGAGACTGTATACACACCGGGGGCGAGATGTCTCAAATTATTAGAGCGCCAATTTACTAACCGAAAGGTCGATGCTTCAAACCCGACCTCTACCTCTCGGATTCCTCTGTCTAGGCTTGGACGATATGGCAGTATCCCAGCCCTCGTGCTTCTTTCTGGTGGCATGGCAGCTAGGCACCGAAAGTGTGTTACAGATGAAGGATTTGAATACATGCCACCAACTAAAAGGTAAGAGTGAGTCAAACCCGGCCATCAGACCAACTCGTCAACAAGCATGACGCATTATGAAAACAGCTCCAAAAATAATCATTTCGGTTTTATTCAAAAAGGCCCCTTTCCTCAGTAGTGACAATGAAAGCTTCAACGTGAAATTTCTACACAATTCTACACGTCGTTGTTTCTAAGTCCGCTTATGTTGAAATTTACGAGTGAAATGCACAGAGTATAGCCCATCTTCAGCGCGAGGCGTCCAGATTTCAAGATGGTCCTTGCTGAGTTTTAGGATTGGTATTGAACATAAAACCAATAAGACCCAGTTGCATTTTGATAAAATGAGAAAATCTGTTAAAGTGACTTCACTGATCAAATGGAGAACCTTTTCCCGACATGTGAGATCCAGATCAATTAAATCACGAGCATCTCAAGGTCACAACTCCGCTGTTCTCAATTGTAAGTAGCACTCGTTGACAAGGTGTGCTTTAAATATGGAAAACAAAATGGTGTGCTCGAGCAAACTAGAGGACAGCTTTCTAATATGTCATTGTAATAGGAATTCCCTGTCCCTACATTGATTCCAGAACAAATAAGTGGTATGGTTAAAGGATTCTGAGTAAATGACAACTGTAGGGAAAATATTCTGATCAACCTTCCTGGGATAGGTGACCTGAAAGCCAGGTGGTCTATACAAAATCTGTATAATCCTGCAAATAGGCTGGTGAAGTTCTTGAAAAACAAACAGGTGACAAATATCACGAGTATGCATCATAAGAAGCGGGTTGTATTTAGGGGTTGGGTATGTTTGAGCAAGTGCTCCCAGCTTATTAGTCGTCTGAGGCCCATTGACAGTGCTGTGGGCTTACACACGGAGCACAAAGATA
>NW_008751870.1:761065-815522 GCF_000715545.1 Opisthorchis viverrini
AGTCATTTCGGTAACCGTTATCCTCTCAGGTTGGAACTGTTGATTCTAATTACATGAAAGTTCACTCCATAGTAGCACCAGAGCATCCGTTACACGCTTGTTGTATTGAATTCATTTTTCAGAGTGTTCACTTCATCTTGATGTTTGTACCTAGTATTCACCGAATGTATGTGCTGAGTCATAGTTCAGTTCTTTGCCGTACTGTTATCCGCTACATTTGCGCACTGTTGCCCGCCTCTATGTCTTGAAACCGGTTTTGACAGATACATCTATGTACGGCATGTTTATCGTACGTTTGGTTGCTACAATATTACAAACCAGTCCGCGATACATCTGACTTGGTTGAATGAGAGCGCTTTTGTAGTTTGTTGTACGGAGGCAAGGCTAAGGCACATAACGATGTCGTCAAGTTGTCAGGTAGTAAGTGTTTCAATCGTACATCAGAGTGGTGCATCCACAAACCGCAACCTGATGTGCGGAACTGGCCCCGTTAAAACAACTATGAACAGCTGATGTACATGTGAGCAACAACTTCAGATAGCTCCGTTGAACTTTTAATTTGTTAACCGAGCTTAGCAACTAGCACACAAACGTCTCGTTTCTAGTCGAAAAGGCATAGTCGATGCACTCAAATGTGCAGTTTATGGACCGCACCACTCATATATTTGCTTGAAAACTTTCGGCAACCCGGCACCGGTTTCACCACCTTCATCAGATAGACACAGTCCCTGAGTTCCCATAAACTGCGAGACAATCCATTTGCATCACATTAAGCTGAAGAGATCTGGTCAGGATTCATCTGAATTTTCCATGAAATTAATTTAATTCGAATTGTTTTTCAATCGTATTCCTCTGTCGTAGCTGTGTTTTCCAGAAAAACCCGGAGGAATTAAGCAAATACCTTAGGAGCGGTGCAGTCCACACGATCTCGACCCTATTCCACTCGGTGTATGGAGAGTAATATGCTTTTTCTTGCTTTTCAATGTCATATGGCTGACCTTTATTGGTCCCAAGGCTGCGAGTGTGCGGGGCCAACATCATTCTCTCAACTTGTGTACTGATGACCTAACCGATGACAGTAATCTCATGTAAGCAAAATAGCAATAAACTCGGAAGAATCTTAGCAGAAACTCCCGCTTGTAACATTCTCCACATGAGTGTGCTGCGCTGAGGCCACCTTAGTTTTCATCTGGAATGACAGTCATGATAGCGAATTAGAATTATTGTCCCTGACAAAGTACTATTTACAAGGCTACGATGAACATAGTCCGGGGACGGGATGAATGACTAACGAGGACGCTGTGATGCGCGCAGTTTATGGGCAGGCACAGACATACCTACAGAGACTAAATGGTTTTATGAGATCAAATTCGACAGCATGGCTGAGTGACATGTGTAGTTGCTAGTATTTCAATGAACGGTAGAGTTTCTCTCACTTTGAACCAAGCCAACATGATATTCTGTTTGTTTATCGAACGTTGAGCTTTATATCAGAAAATGAGCACTCGAAATCAAGGAAAGTCTGTGCTGGTTCAGCACAATTAGTCTGTAGAATACTGTCACCATTTGTCATTGAAAGAATGTTAGATACCACTCGACAGGAAAATTGACAATACCCTTTTACCAGAAGAAGTTAGTTTACTTATCTTGGTCTGATTTTGGACCCAGTGAAGCGATAGATCACAGTGAGAAACAGTTTGACTGCTGAGGAGTAGCTTTCTTAATGAAGAAGAGCAAGCTACTAAGAAGTGCGTTTTACTGTACTATACTGTCTTGCACTGCACTGTGAACATAAAGTGAGAGCAAGGGTTGGTATTTAGACGCGGATAAAGGAGTGATACATCGAGATTCATGGCTTTTGGTGAGAAGGGATAACCATATTTGATAAAGAAACTGAAATAGCTTGCCAAACCTTTTAGAATGGATAGGCCATTTAGATTTGATTCTGTAGATTTTTTTAAATTTACTTGCGAGTGCAGGATGGGCTAAAATAAATACACCATCAGTGTGTGGATATGTGATCTAGCAGATGAATGTGATTGACTGTTGAAAAATCAAGCTCACGTCACAGCATTTTTGACGCCTGAATCGTCGTCAGCGAAGTTGGATACTGGCTTCACCTTTCGAATCGAAAATTATGGATAACTGCACGAATTTCGAGCATGCTACGCCGCAGAACTGCTGCACTGCTAAGGTATCCTGAGTCTGGTACACGAACCTGACAGGCTAAATTTTTGACTCTTGGTTAGAACCTTGCACCAGAAAGCTCAAATCATAACTAATTTTTCCCAGTTAATTTGCCGAATAGTGAACCGACTAAGAAAGGTTAAGCAAAGCTTATAACGGACATGCTCTAGTATGTCGTTTTATGCAGTTTTACATTCTATGTAACCTTTAATGAGGTATTTTCTAGGACTCGCCTTTTATCCGTATTACGCAAGGTTGAGCTCATTTAGTGGAGTTTGGAGAATCGAAGAATGAAATTTAGGCCACTAAACAAATACTTCCAGTTCACGAAGAATTACACTCTGGTGCAAATATGGTGTGGGTAGTATTCCGGCGCTCGATTTCTGGTGTGCATGACACTGTCGAAATAGATCTCAAGTGTAGGATCGAGTAAGATGGACAGCCTTAAAATATTCCAAATATCATTCAAGCATGCAGCACTGTTGTAGCTGCTGGTGTCCATCACATGGTGATGAGACGGATGCAGTGAAAATTGCCAAGCGGCTTTTCACTATGGAATCTGAAAAGCGAGCAGAAGAATGGATGTGAAACAGGATGACCAATCACAGATCAATGGTGTGTGGAGGTTGCCAGTCCATTAGTCATAGGGCACGAGAAGTGAAGCCAATCAGATTAGCGGCCTCAACATGTGTCTTACATGAAACCAATGCAACAACCGCATCTCTATTTACGAAGGAACCATCTGTTTGGTCAGCTGGTCTTGCTGTTCCATTTGCTGTTGAAGAGTTTTTTCTCCAAAATTTTTCTGATATAAATATCTAGCATATCAATTTTTTCAAAGTACGTGATAGAGGTAGTTTTCACCTTTCCCCCAAAAATACCTGAAACTAAAGCAGTATCGCTGCAATCGAAAGGAATTTTATAGGCCCCAAAACTAGCCCTTGTACTGGGTAAACTGTTTGCAAACAAGGCCAAGACAGACGAACGCGAAACTGACAACACCGTGTACCAAACCAGTGGCACTGATCGTAACAAATATTATTTTAGAAAAACTGGAGGAAACTTTCCTACGTACGTAAAGGAAGACAAGGCAGCTTTGAAGAGATATGAACCGCTACTTTTGTTTTTATTCGTGAAGATCAAGAAGGATAAAAACCCCAACCTAGGAAACGTAAAGGTCGTGAAACTGGAAAAAGAGGGCGCGAGAGGGGGTACTTCCCATGAGATTTAATTAATCGCTTTATTGAAGTGGAGACTGTATACACACCGGGGGCGAGATGTCTCAAATTATTAGAGCGCCAATTTACTAACCGAAAGGTCGATGCTTCAAACCCGACCTCTACCTCTCGGATTCCTCTGTCTAGGCTTGGACGATATGGCAGTATCCCAGCCCTCGTGCTTCTTTCTGGTGGCATGGCAGCTAGGCACCGAAAGTGTGTTACAGATGAAGGATTTGAATACATGCCACCAACTAAAAGGTAAGAGTGAGTCAAACCCGGCCATCAGACCAACTCGTCAACAAGCATGACGCATTATGAAAACAGCTCCAAAAATAATCATTTCGGTTTTATTCAAAAAGGCCCCTTTCCTCAGTAGTGACAATGAAAGCTTCAACGTGAAATTTCTACACAATTCTACACGTCGTTGTTTCTAAGTCCGCTTATGTTGAAATTTACGAGTGAAATGCACAGAGTATAGCCCATCTTCCAGAGTACAGCCCATCTTCAGCGCGAGGCGTTCAGATTTCAAGACAGTCCTTGCTGAGTTTTAGGATTGGTACTGAACATAAGACCAATAAGACCCAGTCGCATTTCGATAAAATGAGAAAATCTGTTAAAGTGACTTCACTGATCAAATGGAGAACCTTTTCCCGACATGTGAGATCCAGATCAATCAAATCACAAGCATCTCAAGGTCACAACTCCGTTGTTCTCATTTGTAAGTAGCACTCGTCGACAAGGTGTGCTTTAAATATGGAAAACAAAATGGTGTGCTCGAGCAAACTAAAGGAAAGCTTTCTTATATTTATCATTGCAATGGGAATTCCCTGTCCCTACATTGATTCCAGAACAAACAAGTGGTATGGTTAAAGGATTCTGAGTAAATGATAACTGTAGGGAAAATATTCTGGTCAACCTTCCTGGGATAGGTGACCAGAAAGCCAGGCGGTCAATACAAAATCTGCAAATAAGCTGGTGAAGATCTTGAAAAACAAACGTGTGACAAATATCACGAGTACGCATCATAAGAAGCGAGTTGTATTTAGAGGCTGGGTATGTTTGAGCAAGTGCTCCCAGCTTATTAGTCGTCTGAGGCCCATTGACAGTGCTGTAAGCTTACACACGGAGCACAAAGATACTTGAGCAAGTCTTATGGAATCACAGACAGAAGAAATCCATTTCGGCGAATGAGCTCATTTACGCATGAAGTTGGTTTCCACGGGAGACTCAAATGGATCTCTTGTTTGAAACTCGGTTACTACGCCTACCTGATGAGTCCCAGGAAATGCCAAACCGGTAGTGGGCTGCTGCAGAATTTTCGGTAGCGTTTTGAGTCGTTTCCTGTACGAGAAGAAATCAATGTTCAGTGTTGATGAAAAGTGCTGCCTAAATGGTTTAGGTAGCCTCGTTGCCACTGGATGTATGGGAGAAGAACCGATAAGTCTTATGGAATCACAGACAGAAGAAATCTATTTCGACGAGTGAGCTCATTTACACATCAAATTGGTCGCCACGGGAGACTCAAATGAATCTCTTGTTTGAAACTCGGTTACTGCGCCTACCTGATGAGTCCCAGGAAAGGCCAAACCGGTAGTGGGCTGCCGCAGAATTTTTGGGTAGCGTTTTGAGTAGCTTCCTGTACTAGAAGAAATCAATCTTCAGTGTTGATGAAAAGTGCTACCTAAATGGTTTAGATAGCCTCGTTGCCACTGGAAGTATGGAAGAAGAACCGATTTGCAGTAAGCGACCTTACAATGTAAACATTTTTGGTTTCGGCTTCCATTTGTGTGATCGGCAGACTACTTGTTCTAGAGATACTGTGACCGATTCTTGCATCGGGACACTTGGTGATTAGCTGCTCTAAGACCATGATTTGGAGAAAGCGAGACTTCACTGTAACAGCCTCTTGATTCAGACTTCCAGATTAACGGGTTTATTGTTCTTTCTCATATGAATTTTAGACTGTCCTGAACAGAGATAAAGGAGACAACCCCACTCAGAGACGTATGGGGCATAATGATATAATGATAACGTAATAATGAATGTATATAGCAAAGCCTACAAACGAACGGGAGGAAGACGCTGCAGCTACTGTTAGTGATGTTTCTTTATTGCGCAGTATAATTGACGCTGTTAACATATATCATACATTATAACGAACGGCCAAAATTTAATGAGTAGATAAGCACGCTGATAAAACAGAGTACTGCTTTGCGGAAATCAAAATGGGGGCGAAAGGAAACGATATGTTCGTGTACATGAAATAATATCTAGCACCATGCAAGCCCTGGTTTCTAGTTCTTTCGTCCGTCTTATTTCTGGAACACTGATCAGTGCAAGGTAAACTTGTTTCATCGACGCATGCTTGGACTAATTCTAAACATAAAATTTTCAGAAAGAACTGCTTACTGCACAAGTAAACTGTAATTTCGGATTCGTATCTTGTTTCGCAACTAACACGCCTGGTGTTGGGGCACTGAATGTTTGGGATTTGTTGGCAACAGTCTATTTGTATGGCTTTCTCTGATGGAGACCGCCGGAAAAGGCAAACTAATGGCCACTGAACCTGACATATACGACTGTGAAATGCAGTCTATGACGTTCTTACAACAAAGCTATCGCTTTTACTGCTGTCACTCCCCACAATACTAGGCAAACAGATCCGCTTGTGGTTAGTGCACGGATTAGACCATCATCTCTAACTCGTGCCTGATATCCCACTAACCCCTATCCTCGATGAACAAAGCGGGTGGAACTATCACACTTCGATGCGCAGTTTGGAAGCTAAAAAATTGAATTGACCACTTGGTTTGGATCATATGCTTCCGGGGATGGACTACGTCGACTTTAGTGGTCTGTTTATTTTCGCTTTGAAAGCTACAGCACCGTTTGAAAATAGTTAGCAGGCTTTTTTACTTCTGTTGTCAGACTTCGTTTCAGCACTACTTCTTAAAAGCTTTCGTCAATACGGCCGCACAACCAACTCAACGCCAGCTAGCAAAGAATCTCAGGAATGGATGATTGGTAGAAAAATGCCGTTGACTTCAACTCATCTAACGAACTTGCATGTCATTGTATCTCAGCCAGCTGTGCACCAATCTGATCCGGTTACAAGCGGTTGAATAAGAAAAGCAAGAAGTAAGCTCGCATGGCATTTGCACAGGAGCACGCCGAGGCGTCTGTCTACACTGGATTACATGGTATTTGTACACGGTGTACTTCAAATGATAATACGCAAAGCTAAGTGGTTGTTTCGGGAAACTAAAAATGTGTCTGCGAGCCGAACAATATTCGCGAATCATGGGCCAAAATGCCTCCTGGGTAAAACGGAAAAAATGGATACATTTTGCTCCAATGTTATAGTTACATCCCAGTACAACTTTTACGATTTTTTGCCCAGAAACTTTATAGAGCAGTTTCACAATATGGCAAACGTATTTTTCGCCTCGATTCTCGTCCTATACGGTTTTACGGTTGCAGCGACAAACGCCTGGTCGAATTTAGGACCATTGCTTGCCCTACTCACCATGACCATGATTAAAGATGGTGTCGAGGATATTCTGCGTCACCGCCGAGATCGCCAACTGAATCACCGTCTAGTTCAACTCCTCGAAGTGGATTCTTCTGGTACAAATCTGCATTGGGTCATAAAAAGAGCAATGGATGTGCGTGTCGGGGATGTCATTTGCTGTGAGCGGGATGAGGCTTTCCCGTGTGATGTCATCATCCTGGCGTCGAGTAATACATCCGGTGTGATAAATCTGACTACTGCAAATTTGGATGGCGAGACCAATGTCAAAAAGTTTTACGCTGTCTCTAGCACACAACCCCACTACATCAAGGTTGCTCCTAATGGACTGAATAGATGTATACGTCATTGTCCTAATACGCCCCTAGAATTGATCAAACCACTGTACGTCCGAGTGGAATGCGAACAACCTGCAGCTGATCTGACAAAGTTTGAAGGTCGACTCTCGACCAAATTTGTACAAGACATTCCTTTGAATGCATCTAACCTGGCACTTAGAGGTGCGAAACTACGGAACACAGACTTCTTGCTTGGTTTGGTTGTATATACGGGCGGAGATACCAAACTGTCATTAAATGGGAAACAAGTAAAGCGTAAATACAGCACCAGATCATCTAAATCAAACACTATCATCGTCGTATTCATTATTGCCATGGTATTCCTGTCGGTGTGCTTCGCGATTTCATTCACATTTTGGACACGGTTATCAAAGGATACAATGTGGCAAGTACCGACTTCATTTGAAACCCGCTGGGAATTTGTACTAAGTGTTTTCCGTTTTGTGTTCATTCTGAGTTGCCTCATCCCAATATCCATCGTCATCACAATCGAAGTGCAACAACTCATAATGGCCTACTTGATCTCCCAAGATTTGAACATGTATCTTCCTAGTGAAGACTTGTGTGCAAAAGCGAATAGTGCTCAGATGGCTGACGAACTGGGGCAAGTGGAATTTCTCTTTAGTGACAAAACTGGAACACTGACACGGAATTCAATGTGTATGCGTTTGTGTGGTTTGTTGGAGTCCGGGATTGTGTATACGTTCCCGTCATTGAATGCAGACGTCAACAGAAAGTTTGCTAGGATGCGTGTGTCTAACGAACTTCAGTCGTCGAACGATCCCAGTGCCTCACCGGAAAGACATCAGCACATATTCGAAGGAACGGGGAAGATGGATCGAAACTATCCTGATGAGAGCGACTATATTTTGATGGACTATTTAACAATGTCCGCGTTGTGCCACACTGTTACTTGCGCACATACTACTGATGAGAATGTGGATGCAGCAGGGGTTGTACTACGTCGTAAGATACCCGCTTATGAAGTAAGTAGGCCGGTGAATAGAAAAAGTGGTCTTGCATCCTTCGAATTGGCACGCAACTTCGAAAGTCTTTTAGACTGATGGTTCTATGTCTAGTTAGAGTTAGGTTTTAGCAAAAGTAGGGTTGTATTACAAACACAAGGGTTCACCAACATAAAGACCTAATCAGGCAACACGATCCTGTTCATAAAGTTCACTAGACTTGAGCTATATGCAGTATGAGGTAGATATGTCAGCTTAAATACTGAAACGGGAACAACTGCTTTTTGGAAGACACTGTGTATTTCAAATGCCAGTTCCGTCTTATTATGGCAGTCATAGCGGTGACAACAATATCGCGCAACAACTTCTTGATCCAGAAGTAAGAACAAGAAGAGAAATGACCAGGAGTTGACATGCTGACAAAGAGTTAACTTATGGTTTAAAATGGTATCACGAAAGGTAGTCCTCAACATTGACCATTGATCTCAACTTTACTGCCCACAAACCGGTACGTAACTGGAACAAAGCAAACTTGTCGCCTGTGAAATTCAGTGGAATGATACGAACGGGTCAATAAGCACTGGCCTACTTAACTAGCATCAACGATTGGTCGAGGGCTGCACGGGCTGCAGGGAACTGATTGGACCGAGGTCAGGGAGACTGTACGGTTTGTGGTTGGTTGTGAGTCATGTGGACTCGAAGCTTCATGATTGGATGGAGCGACTCGGCAAAAGTTGGTAGTTGGTTAACTTTGTTCACATACTGACTGATTTAAATTTTTATCAAGAATAGCCATTCGGCACGTCATCAGATTTTTCTTTCAATGTGAAGACATAAATTGGCGGTTAAACTGCTTGTTGATCAATAGCGATATTTCATTCCCTTCCTTGACGTCGTGGTATGAAGATTCATTTCCGGGCACAAGAGCAATAAGCAGGTATCCACAGTAAATCCAAGTTAATATTGCTGTTCTTGCCGTCGTTCGCCATTGGATTGCAGCCAAACAACCTTGGGCAATGGACCGCGGCAGCATAGGCACATTTTTGTCCACCCTGACCCATCAGATCCCCAAACTCGGATACAGTAGTTCTACCATTTGGTGTGGGCTAAATAGAATAAGTGCACCACAGCAAAAGTAGGACCTTGCAGATTGGAATGACGTGAAACAATAAGTTTTGCGGCTCATACAGCCTACAAATATAGTCCTTGTTCTTTTCACGGACAGCTTGATTTGCTAGGGCGTCTTGGACCAAGTTAGCATCATTAACCCATGGATACACAATAAAAAAACCCTCCGATGACTTAGATGAACCGGGTTAAAGCAAATAGTTGCAGGTGGTTCGTATGTGTTCAAGTCATGCTGGAAAATTAGCATCTAGTGGTGAGTCCTAATGGGTTTGATTATGCTGATTTTTGGATTTCATTCTGACTGGCCTTAATGGTGTTTGTGATCGTTCGGCACTGAACTTGAGCACTCAGGAGTTGTATGCACGCAAATAAGAATTAATCATACATTCTATGACCATCAGCCCCGAAATTTGTGTGCTGGAAATTCGAACTTTACTGACCGAGGGACAACATAGAAGATCAAAGCGATCCAGTGGCATTAACAGGGTTTCGCACCACCATTTTGATGACCCGTGTTTGAAAACGTTCATTCTGGCTGTCGATATTTCATCCTCATAATCACTATGTATATCGTTTCAAAACTAAAACGGTATATGTGAATCTAACAGGGGTCCAGATAGTCTTGTTTTGATTTTGAGAACTCAGATCGTTTGAATGCTCGCTGGTTTGTTTGTTCAACTAATACCAGTTGTATCTGTTGGACTGCTGGACGGAAAAGATGTTTCTTTACTTGCATATTTGATGGTGCACTGGTTATCGACGGTAGAGTTGAAGCTGACATCAACATACCGTTTTGTACAGTTAACGATTATGAATGTTTAGGTATCGTCTTCTCTTTGAACCAAGGAGGAGGAACGGTCACAATCTTAACTTGTGATGTCACTGGTCATCTTGTGTAAGCTTCCTAATCTTCCAGTGGGCTCATTAGTTGATTTGAACATATCACTTTCTAACGTCAGCACCAGAAGTTAGGAATTTATCTAGTTCCTTTGAACACAGCTATCGAGTTAATGGAAACAATGACACATTTGATATCCCGGTTTTCGCATGACGTTGCTTCGGATAATAGGAAGGTTCTGCGTAAACCTGAGTCACTTCATGGATCTACTCTTGTCCGTATAGCCTGGCCCTGAAATGCTGTCGAACTAAGCTACATTAACAGACCGTTTACCCGTTTGTCTAGTTAAAAATGCACCTATCTATTCCAAGAACGACTGCTGCGGGAGAGGACTCATCTCCACAAGAGCGTTTGCCGTCAGCAGCGACAAAACGTGTTCTGTTGCAAAATGACCTCTGATGTCACTATCGATGGAAGTCGTCTTCTGCAGATGAGAGAACACAAGGTGAATCGTACAAGGTATCAGAGGTGATCATCGGTAGTAGCTTACTAGCTGTGTATGAGGCCACCGTTCAAAGTGTGCCACAACCAATCTCTGTTTTTCTCCATGAATGCTACAAAATTGAATTCGTGGTCACTCGGAAGACGACCAAGTACATACTCAACAGAAGTATATCATTTATCAGTAAAAAAAAGATCTTACGCTTGGTTGGGTTGAAATGCTGATCCGCATTGGTCAAATCAGCCAGGATCTTACTTGCCACATCTATTATTTTGTACAGTGAAGAAAAATCAACCAGGCAAGTGTCGAGTTGTACAGTCCACGTAGTTTGCATCGCATTCGAAAGAGCAGAAAGGAAGAAAAGCCAGGGACTGGTGCCTCATCCTTGATGTTGGTACGGAACGTGTCACAAATGCAGTGAATCCTAAACCGCGAGACAAAAATATTTCATTTAAACAAAGATTTAGTTTTCTGGTGATCGCCTCGGAGACTGCCGACACAGAACGGTACCTTGATTTAACTAGGCGGTTCTGGAGTAGTTGTTTCTCTTCATTATGTACTATCCCGTCTGAGTATGAATTTATCTCACTATCAGCTTTCTTTCAGGATCCTGGGGATGGACTTTAGTTTGGCTTCACTTGTGTCATCCGAGTAAATTTCAGAGGCCTTGATTGCCTGTATTGTCCAAACAGAAAATTGTGGAAATTTGTGCACTGGAGCGATCTCGTCGGCTTTTGGGTTGTGTCGATTTGGACCACGGGTCAATTTAATTCACTGCGGAGAGTGAAGTCGCCAACAAGTTTTAATTTCTTGATGTCCTGTCCACTCGGAGACCAGACGGTGCCCTCCAGTGGAGGGCATAGTAAAAGCCGACGCGGCCGGACCAGTACACAAAAATTCCCCAGATTTTTCGAATGTCGTGTAAACGAAACCTCATTGAACTTTCGCCAGATTTGATCCATAAAATCTTTATAGATGACCTAAAATAAAACTGATATTCAGAAAAATTCTTATTTAGACATTTGAGAATGATTAGGAGAATTCTGATGGCCTCAAAACTCCCTAGCTATGCCTTTAAGATAAAGCGAAGAATCCGAGTTGATCACCAGAAAACCCGACCGTCGTCCAAAGAGAAAATTCTGTTTCACAGCTAACGAGCTACATCAGTGGTCACTGTTTTTTCGCTGTAATCATCGAGGATACCCTTTCGTTTATTTGCTCAGATGGACATCTTTGACGGTGTTGAATCTAACTGCAAAACTCAGTGTAGATTGGGGCATATTTTAAGTGAATTTGGCATCAATCTCCTTAAGCTCTTGTGTATGTCTGTCTTGAGTTGAGTCGTCAGCAAACCAAACGTTATTGTCAGATATGTTGGGCTGTCTGAGGAAGCCTGGGTTGGTAATGACTGAGTCTATGACACTGAACAACAGTTTCGTTTACCCGAAAAACCGCTATTATTAGTAATAGTGGCATCAACGTCACAGTTTCCATCACCAACTCCAGGAGTCACAGCAAACGCGAATATGTAGCAGTGTTATCTCCGTTGTGCCACATAGGGGCACCATCCATATGAGTTGGAAAACTCGCAGTAGTTTATCTTGTTTGACTTCTTGAGCCTCCTACCAGATCCTTCCTCGTCCTGACGATAGTCTCCACAAATTGCCCTTCCACAAAGGACTTCATTTTCCGTTTTCACAGACGAAGGACCTTTTACGCGGTTGAAGAAGCCGGTATTTACCATCACATTGGCATGGTGACTAGTTTTGTGAGGTTTTTATTTGACACGCTGTCACGCTGCGGGGGTGGTTTCGTATAGCCGATGTGGCAAGAGAACAGAAACCGTACGCTATCAGCCATTTCTGAGTTGAATTCCAGAGGGCTGATTTGGGGTTGTCCACTCAACTTCTCACTTTTTATGGTAAATATTATTATTCTACGTAGCGTCTTTCGACTGACTGGTCAGTACACAACCTAGAACATGGTAAACTGATTATTTGTCACGTTCTATCTGTCTAGCTCATGTTTTTTCTTCGATAGTTGTTCTACGGACGTGATCAGCCAGTTACGCTGACTGACCGTGTAAGCAAGGACATGTGCACGCGTGATAGTGCAAACTCTAAAGCTCTCAGGACCGATAAAATCGTTCAGCTGTAACACCTTTCCGGTGCCTGGCTGCCATGCCACCCGAAGGAAGCACGAGGGCTGACGTACTGCCAGGTTGCCCAAACCTAGACAGGGGAAGTCAAGAGGCAGACGAATGACAGGTGCTAAGTTGGGTTTGGTCTCTGCTCACCCAAATCCTTGTTGTTGACTATGGAACTTATATCCGGTCTATATAGCCAACTTTGGAATTTTCGTTCTTGTGACTTTATTCCCGAAACTTTAGTTCCCAACTGGTATCTCACTGCAATCACATTTTAACGAATATTGTATGTACACAAATCAGCCTACATGGAACGCTGTTCTTGTCTGATATGCTCAACCCGATTTCTTGCCCAGAGGGTATGGCTATGTTGTGTAATCTTTGTTAGAAAATTCATCGATCGGTAGATGGTCACACTAAATGATGTGGATTTACATAGTGGTTTCTACACTATCTCCCGTTGTGAGGAACTAGACCGGCGAACCGCCGAGTACAAAAGCACTCTGTATGATTCTGCGCTAAAGAATGCCAAGAATGTCGTGCTTGGGCTTCTTCCCAATTTCCTGGCGAGCAACTACGGTGACTATTGTTCAGACGAGAGTCTTGTCGACGTCACTTTCACTCTGCTTTGTCTGAATCCGCGTTAATTTATAGAACACGATCCAAATTCATAGCGTTTTCTGTCTGCGTTCGGACTTGCGTTTGCGCCCTTACTCGGTAAATATCTTGTTGACAGTACGATTGTGTTGGGCATCTTGATTACTTTCCTCTCAAGCATCAAGTGCATTCTGGCTCCTCAACAAACCATTGAAAGCATCAGAGGTGAACATTTGTTCATTATCGGGGATGACAATCCACTGTAAATTCATCCAAGTACAAAACGTGGTATGTGCGGTCATCTTAGGCCTGAATAAATTTGCGTTCGCGAAATTTCTACTGCAATACTGATTGCAATTGAGGACTCAACAATCCTACTATACTTGAATAGGTGCCGTTTAACGAAAAATAAAGAATTTGGAAAGTTCAGAATTTTCGTTCACACCCAACACACAGACACACATAGCAGGCTGCATTGCACCTTGCTCGCTCTATTTCTATACAGGGTGTTTTTACGCTGACTATCTGTTGAATTGTTGAGAAAACCTCCAAGAGGAGACCACGTTCATTGGGCGAAAGTTTTGTAGACATGCAGTTAGTTTCTTTCACAATATCACAGCAAGAAAAGCGTCGAAAGCAAAATGAGACCTTGTCCGCTTTCCGAATGGATAGTTTTTGAACCAAAATAAGAAAAAATAATGGAAATTTCCTGTTACAATCAGCTGACTTATCAGGCGGCTTTAATTCAAAGGGCCGGAACCATATGCACAACTGCTCCGCCCACACACCACATTGCTGAACTCGTATGGACCAGGCTGCTGATGGAGTTCAGCTTTGGACACGCACACATATCGTTCGGTGGAACTTCAGCTGAAGGATAATATGCAGCAACATAATGCTGCCGACTATTTCACTGATTCACTGTTTTCTCTAATAAATGAGAGTGCATACTTCTCGTTAAGTGTCTCATTTGGCGGTTTTGACTCGAGTTGGCTAGGTTTGAAAAGTACTACCTCCTAACCGGGCCAAATGACTATCCTGTTCAAGGATATGTGAGAGTTTCGAACATGTGAAGTATTTCCTTCCAGTGATAGGGAAAATTCCGTCCAATCCCCATGAAGGTCGCACGTGAGAACAAAGGATTGTTTAGTTCTCCAACGAGGAAAGTATTTGATGAGGTTATTGTTGCCTGCCCTACAGCTACCGTCGAGGACACATTTTAAAGTCACCTGAGAATGTTTCCTCGAGTTGCTTGTCCAGGAAAAAAGGTGAGAAACCAAGTTTCCTCTCCCACATTTCAGTTTGAACGACCTTCAACAAACTGAAGTGTCTTTCTTGGCCCAACACCAGTTTTAAGTTTGATCAGAACTCTTCAAAAAACCATTAACGTTTGATCTGTTTTCCGAGCCTGAAAATTAGCCAGCAAGCTAATTATCATGCTCAGCACGCAATAACAAGTAAACCTAACTGAGCTTCTGATATGAGTACATATTGCCAACGGATCTTGCCAATCCGATGGCTCATAGATAGCATGGATGCTGTTTCAACTGAAGTATGATGCTACCTCGGTGGATTACACTCACTTGACTGCTATTATAGAAAAGAGATTCAAGTATGATGCTACCTCGGTGGATTACACTCACTTTACTGCTATTACAGAAAACAGATTAAACTGAAGACACATATTGTTCCCCGTCTACCTCTTTTGCCAGCAGAGGTAGATGTTATCGGGGACAGACTAGGAAAACATCTGACAAATCGTTGCAAGTTATAACTAAGTTTTTCAAAGAATTCGCGTTTTTTCCAAAGGCAACTACGGTAATCAGCTGCATTCATACTGGTATACCAGCTTGTACTCATCATGTTCCTATACTGTTCGGTTAACACGGCGTGTTTTGACGCCTTTGTAGACCGGAAAACATATATAGGCCAATATTCTAAGTAACCTCACGTTTAACATAGTGCCTGCACCATAGCTGTCTGAATAAACTATTTCTAAGTAGCCTCACGTTTAACATAGTGTCTGCACCATAGCAGTCTGAATAAACTATTTATCGACTCACGGGCTTCTATCGGTCAGAAAGGTGCTCTTCAATGTTAAGGTCATGGCCCTACATAGTAGCTTTGCGCGATCGCACTCACCTACTGGCAGAGTAGCCTTATGGGAAGAATAGGTTCAAAGCGACCCACTAAAATAGTATGAATCTATAAAATGGAGCATGCACTCACAATTCCAACGTTACACGTGCAAAACAGTCCGTTTGGTGCGTGAGCGCAAATAATCTTACACTTTTGTCTAGCAGTGAAATTCCTCGGAATTTTTTTCGGAAGCGGTAAACAGTTTTCTGTAATTTCACTGTTGTGCGTTTTGTCGCAAAGGTCAGACACTATATTCTATGATTTAGAAGGCTCTCGTTTCAAAATTCGGCCTTCTTTATTGATCTTTTCTGGGTGTTGTATGTGGAACAGATTTCCTTTTACACACCGATTATTCCTACAAAACGAACGGCTGATGCTGAGAATTGAGTATCTTTCATTACTCAAAAGGCTGTGAATGGGGAGAAATGTTGGAGAAAACTAGCAGTACTGCCTCCTCCTTTCTATGCAGGAAGGATGTACTACAAGCCACTCGAATTAAACATAGACGGTTGCTTAGGGGTATGTTGTGTTTTTGGACGTTTTATCCGTGTTCAGAATGAAAACGAGTGTTGGATATGGGAAACCACTTTTACTGTGGCAGTGTTTGCCTTCCAGGGAGGGTGTTTTTTTATCAAGAAGAAGGACTGCACAAAAAACGTATTTCGGATTTCTATTCTTTTAAGCGTCAACTGTCCTGAACCTCTTGCGAAGTTCACACAATAGAGCGTGTTGCCTTGTGTTCAGAATGTGGACCATACATTTATATAATGTAACGTTCTATTCCTGTGTTTTGTCTCGGTTGATTGTTCATCTTCCTGGAATGACATCAACCGAAGAAGTGCTTGGTAAAAACCAAGGGACTTATGAGGTTTATCATAAATTTTGCCACAGATTCAGTCTAAATCAACGGGAAAAGCTTTTGGTGAGCAGGAAGCAGGTAAAGACAACAGTTAAAAACTCAGAATTTACGAGGACGTTCGTCTGACCGCTGACGATCATGATGATGATGATGATGTTGGTGATGATGATGATGACGATGATGATAATGATGATGATGATGATAAAGATAAATCTGCTTGGACCCAATTTACCCCAATATCTACCCAGAATTATTCCCTGCTTAGTACGTTTTTCATAGCTTCCATGGATGCGCTGAGATTGGATATTGTTTTCTGAACAGTTAATTGGCCGGTGATGTGTACGTCCACTTTTTAGAGTACCTAGTACTACCACTCATCGATTGGGCAAGAATGTAGGACAACCGGACGAGACAACTAAGGAGTCCACAGGTCTCACATCATCAAAGGCTAGCCTCTGTTCCGTCTTGATTGTGCTAAATATTGTTTTAACGCGTTTTGGCAGGTCGATAACGAAATGTGCGATAGCTCAAATCAAAATGACCGAACATCCCGGGTCGTCCCGAAAACCCCGTAATAAAGCTACACATTGTCCGTCGTGATAAGATGTAGTTGGTTTTGCTTTATTAGGGTAGGTGGTATGCGTGTACGAATGTGATTTCATAGCTCTGTAAGCCTATTTTTCCATTCCACAGTTCTGTTACTTGTTTGCTAACCTACTCGAATGGCTTACCGTTCAACCAATTAAAATGCACGCTTATCATGACATCCATGACCACATAACCAATCAGCGCGTACGAGGTCACAATAATGTGACGGGCATATACACCCCCCACCCTGTATCATTTCCTTCAGTGTTAACCTACGTGCTTACTAATGTGCACCACCTTATCCACTGTCTAAATTCAAACGTCACTTGTAACTCCCGTACCTTCTCGAAAATGCGCTGGTGTTTATGCGGCACTACCATGTGTATTCGGGCGTATTTGCTTACATGGTTAGGCTGACTTGCAATGTCAGACAAGGTGTAGGAAGATGTACACTGAGGTAACTCTCGCTCGAACAAGCGTCCTCCTACCCTGGGCACAGCCATTCGGGTGAGTCGAGACCAAAGAATGGTGGGAAGCTATGGACTCAAGTTTCGCTCTTATTAGTGTTCATCAGCAGTGGATATCCTTGGCTGCGGCGCGGTTTAAATGCCGCACATCTGCGTGTTACTACTACTCCAGCAGCTCACAATGGACGCATCTGGATTTTTACGTCCGAACAGATAAACATGTTCGCGCTTGACCCTGTGGCATACCTTGGTTGTGTCGACCGGTTGGCCCAGCTAGTCAAGACTTTCCAGTCGGGCAGCACCAAAGACGCTTGAAACCTGCTGGAAACTTTTTGTTTCAGGTGTCGGTGGTGTTGTAGTTTATCAAAAGACTTAGCAGTACGGAGTTGCGGGAAGGTACATTATTCTCACGTTCTTCTGTTAAACCCGATCAGTTCACATGAACATGTTAGGTAAGTGGCTGCCCTCGAAAGTTTGCGTTTCGAATGTTATGATATAGATGGTAAAACAGACCGGTATGATGACTGTTCTGTCAGAAACACTATAGGAATCTTTTGTGTATTTGTAAACGCCAAGACAGATCTCAGCAACATCACATATGTATGTCGGCAAGCGATTTCGAAAGAGAGACATGAAGTAGAAAGTCTAGGAAATGTGTGGTTTTCGGTGGAGGTCACACAATGAACACAACCCGAGTCCAGCTGCCCTGTTTAACGGTGGACCAGGCCAAAACATATGTCCCAGCCGAGTCCATATAGTCAATTAAAGAACAACGGATACTGACACTGCATCGGCTGAGTGTCCCTTCAACATAGCAGGAAGAGAAAACACGTGGACCTGAGTTGTGAGGACCGATCGAATGTTAGCAGCAGTGTTCCCCAAAGGTCTAATCAACAAGTAAGATGTTTAGCTGCGCGTTACCTGTTAGCAGTAAATCTTCAGTAGAAAGGAATAACTAGGTGTCACCCGAAAAACCAGTATGAACGTTCAATCCATCTTAGTATGTTTACCAATGGTTGGTGGCTTATGTGCTTTTTTATCGAATTGTGCAGCCTGAAACAGTAGTTATATTCACAGGAATCCTAATGAGAATCGGGATGTTGTCATTCCCGTAGCATACTGAAGGTGCTTTTCCCAAGGAACCACTTAAATGCTTTTGTGATACTGTCATCGCCGTATGTAAGAATAGCGATTATGGCCTTTATACACAGGGGGCAGATTCCTACCATTTATTTGTACCATCCTAAGCGGCTTTCACGTGAGTATGCCAGTCCCTCCTTTCTAGCTCATAAGGAAATATGATATCTCTTGAAGGAAAACTTTATGAGTGAAGCAGAAGAAATTTCGGTTCACAGTATTTCACATAGTTCACATCCATTAGTGAGGACAAAACGAGCATCAGATTGCATCTTTATTGATCCAAATTTTCAAATTGTTGGTGTAAATCAAACCAGGCGATTGTGATAGCAGGCGGCTGATAAATAAAAGAAATAACCGTGAGGCATGCCCTGAAACTTATGGGACCCTACCAGACAGTGAATTCAGGGTCGACCATTTTTATCATGCTGCGAAGTAGCCAAGCGTTTATGACAGGATAGATGAACATCACAATGACAGCGCCACAAGGTCAATCACTAGCAAACCATCGTTTCGACCTCTTCATTACCCGGTTCCGCTTCTAGCCAAAGGTCAGAGCAAGTCGGCGCAAAACAGCAATTTATAATGCAATACACTTGATTTCGTTTTGGTAAACAGTCTGTGGCAGAGCAAAATATTGCCAGCTAGATATTTTCAGCAACTTACCCTTGCTCTTCACACTAGGATGGCTGTGCTTCTGTGAAAAGGATGGTAGCATCAATTAGTCGGGCGGTAATTGATCCAGCTAATATCAGAACGTGCAATCCAGAAAACAGACGGTCTTGACTAAAAAGCAACGATTTTATCGAATACGGGCCACAGTGAAGCCTTGAACTCACACGCTACACTTTAGTCTTACGTGAGAATAAGTAAGGTACGGCAGAAGCCTTTTGATGAAACAGATAAGTGGAAAAATAAGGGAATCTAGTGGAAGAGATGCGGACTAAAGGCATTAGCCGAAATTGTCGCGAACATTGCTCAAGGACAAAATGTCTTTTGGACATGTTGACATGCACAAAGTCTTGATATGGTAGGATGACGGACAAAATTGTTCGGGTTCTAGTTTGTGCCTCGTAGACATAACCGTATTGAAAGACGTAACTTCTGCCAGATGCCGTACAGAGACTAGCCGGACAAAATGGTTTCAAGATACCTGTCAGCGTTCTACAGGAGGCTGCCTGTAAAACAGTCGCCTCTTTTAACACGCGGATTAGTGTTCCGGCTGACAGTACACCAACATTAAAGATGACGTAGGTTACCAAAAGCCTGTCTTCCGTTTTGTATTCCAGAACTTCATCGGAACTAATTTTACTTGACAACATGCCACTTCCCCCATTCATTTACCTACTCCGCCTGACTATGCGTGATTTAGTTGGCTGGCTTTTAGTAAATTCACCAAAGTTCATACTTCGTCGTCTGCCTACAAAGCTTTGCTCAACAAGTTGTGCGACGGTTGACACAACGTTCTACACGTGTATTCTCACGTGTCAACAGCCTCTGAGGCGGTATGCCTAATACCCAAAACTCGGGAACGGTGCCTACTTAAGAGCCCCAAGCAGGCTGAAACCGGTCGTGGAATGCCAAAGAATTTTATGCAAACTCTTGAGGAGATCTAGACCTTGATCTATAGACTCCGCAGAAGAGTTCCTGTTGAGCTCTTCTCATGCATCCATGATTTTTCCCTTCGCCTTAAGAATATGGTTCCAGTTGTCTCTATACTTGTCTTCGTACTTTTGTCGGTCTGGTTTGGTTTGGTTTTTATCTGTAGCAGTGTTAAGGACATACCAACACTTCAACAGCTTTGTCAATTGATCTCCTTGGTTATAACCACTGGACTAACTCGTAGTCTTGCGGAAACCTGGAGAGGATGGTTTCTGCGTACCTAGAAGCAGTAATCGACCGCAACCATCCAGTCGGCATCCATGATAGGAATGATGGCCTTCACTAAAAGGCATCTTCACTTGTCAGTGTTGTATCATGCTGATGTTTGGGCGGTCCAGATGGCACATTCACCGCAGTTCACGTCCCTTTATTCATGCCTTCATTGGATGCGATCTTCTCCTCGCTTGAGTGCATGTGCCGTCTAGTCGGCAGAAGCACCCGAAAATTCAGAGAAAGGGACCCTTTGAGATTTAAGATACCCCTTAGATACTCTTTGCCACACTGTCCTGTAGATTCCGCACAGACTTCGTAGTTTTCCGGAAAATCTACTCACAGGAAGTGATCAAAAAATTGCTCACAATGGTTTTGCATCAAGCAGATTTTGTTACAATTGTAATTCCGGCGCCATTCCGGTGCGTACAAATTATTTATTCAGTTATCTTCTGCCAGAATATTCCATTTGCCGTCTGTTAACTGGCTGAAATGAAATGTTGTTCTAGCTGCGATTGGAAATGCAGTTTTTGTAGTTCTGGTGAGTCGCTCATGTTGCAAATGCAGCTCAAGCGCATTTATCAATCTATGGTGGATGTATGAACCTCTGTAATAACTAAGATCCTTCCAGTAAGCAACATGAAATTAAGGAGGATGGATGCCTTGCGTGATGTTGACGAACGTGTGAACTTTGAAGTTTGGACGGGAGAGGGCTGCTGTAGACTCTTACCAACAGAGGTCATCCTGACCGAAACGAGCAAGGACACTTGACCAGTCCGAGCCATCAGATAGGCAAATAAACAGTTTCATGCGTGGCTTTCATGACTAACATATTGATATTGTTGGAACAGCTATCCCGTCGTCCAAAAAATCAAGAAATTTATGAAGATTACCCCGAGCGCACATTTACAAAGCAATGAATCACAGATTAACTACGTATACTATTTTTTTAATTCTTCCCCTCAGGCATCTTCACCCGATGAAAAAGCTCTTGTTGAAGGTGCTGCCCAAAACGGAGTTGTATTCGTTGGCGTGGAGCCCGTTGAAGATTCAATTTCGACCAAACGGTACAAAATTGAGTACAGGAATGGTGGCTCAACAAACGACAATGCTGCTGAGCAGAAATGCTACCTGGTCGACGCCGTTCTGGAGTTTACTTCGGAACGGAAACGAATGACTGTAATGGTTCGTTATCCGGACGGTACCTATCACATACACAGCAAAGGTGCCGAAAGTACGATGCTCACACCTGAGGTGAGTACGAAAGTCTTATTTTTTCAGTGAATTAAATCTCCTTGGTAGTAACCTCGTTTAGTTGGTCGCTGGAATTTTTCTGCATACACAAGGTATTCTTCTTCAGTCAGGCATTCTGTGTAACTCAGAAACCGCATCCCTGATGCAGCTCAACAGGCCACTTGTTGTGAGTTCATGAACGGTTGTGCAACTTTGTACCCACCCCCTGGCTTCCTGCTCTGCCCACAACGGTATATCAAAATGCACGGTAGCTTCAGACAGCGCTGTCATGGAGACAAAAGAAGATTATTGCAACTGTATTTAAAGAGTAATCACCAAATGTTCCGCAAGGTCGTGCTAGAATCCCCGTGAGAGGGCGAGATGCTTCGCGCTGAAGATGCTCTATCCTGATTGGCTGGCATTCTGACCAATCAGGCATGCCTTCTTTTAGTCGGTAGCCCGCACGAGACACGTCCGCCCAACTGACGTGCTGTTCGGTTTTTAGGGGTGACTGGTCTCCGGACACCAGTGGAACTAAATATAGCGAAAAATTCTGCAACATAATTATTGCCAGACCCATTTATTCTCAAGATATATTCAATCAACTCCTCTCTGGTTCGTAATCCACTGAACCGATTATTCTAGCTGACAGGTCAGAATGAAATAATCGATTTCGAACGTTCATGACTAGCTCAGCACGAACCTTGGGGTGACTTGACAAGCGCTGAATAATAAACTACCAGAAATTCAGCTACTTCAGCACAGCCGAAATATTTGGATTGAAATTATCACCCGCTCCATGGTTACTGTTTAACCCGAGAGGTGTTTCTGAAGGAACAAATGCATGTGCAACCTAACCTGGTGTTGACGGGAGACGCGAATGAACTCCAGTACAATCTGTCGTTTGTACTATTCCTCAGTCAAATCTGCTGCACAATTTGGAGCAACATTCGAGCTATCACAATGAACGAAGGTTACTGATAAGTTTGCTAAAACTCTGGAAATCCGCCGCTGGTTTTTGCCGCCCTCGAGGAGCCTTGAGGAGTGCAAAACTGTCTAACAGTTTTCAGTCAACTTTTGAGTAGTCTGTTCCATCAACAAACACATCTCCCTCACTTCATTCAAACCAGTGAATTCATCCTTTGTTCATGCATAATTTTTTTTCAATTTTCCACGCATAAAGTCGTCAAAACGCCGAATACCATTGAGATGAATTTAGAAGAAGTCTTTGACTTCGCTTCTGAAATTCACTCACTGCGAGAAATGCTTCGAATCTTTAGGAATTCTCTGAAGCGATTTCCTGCACAACTGAAGACCTAAAGGGTAACAAAAAAACACTTTAAACTCGGCATGGTGATAATGATAGCCCCAAGTGCGTCCTAGCTAAATCCCTCGTTTCTATCATTAGAATGTGAAACGGAGATCACCTGCTGTTTTGGTTGGAACACCATTCTAGGAGGAAAAGAATTTTTCTCAAAGCGATACCACTCTTGGACAACTGAAGGTATCAAAAACGAGAGATGCGGCTGAGATCTACCTGAGCTCTGAGCTAAGAGCACTTTAGTTTTCAAAAGTATTCATTTGCACATGCATTCGGGTTCAAAGTGAGATTGATGGGAAGTTGGGGAGTATACTTGCCTGGTGACCCCCAAAAGCGAGAAGCTAAGTGCTTTTATGATTTTGCCAGCAGTGTCATGGCAGGTGATCCGTTTTTGTTCTTTCTTGGTGCTGTTTGATGAGAACATAAAATTCCGCCCTCCTCAGTGGTTCTTATTAGGCTAAAATCGTGCTGGAAGGCTTATTAGGAAAGGTCCATACAGGGTATGACGAACGTGATTCTGGTTTGATCCTCCTTTTACGAAACATATCAACATCGATCCGGGTTTAATAATTGCGGGATACAACATTAAATCATAGGACTAAGACGCTATGAGTAGTATTTCACGCGAAGTAATAACGGTTTTGGATATGGGAGGGTCATAGAAGTCATTTCGAACACTCTTTTCTTCTACCTGCTCCGTTTTTCTGCAATATTACCGAGAAGAGCACTCAACTTGGACAAAATGTGTATCGTTCGCAATAGATTGTAGAGGGCTAAATAAAACAACCGAACATAGTCCGTTGATCAGTGGCCTACATTCTGGATAGTCCAAACCCGTCTAAGGGACTTTTGATATCCGATCAGACACGTGGTCGACAAAGTGCTAGTACGACCCCGGTGGTTTCCTTGATTATCTTGGCTACCCAAATGTGTGGGATGATGATGGACCCGGGTAGCTCATGTGATAACACCGCGGACTGGCCCCTCATGAGTGTTCTCAAATTGACTGCTGACTCCTGCCACGAAATACTGGACGTGTTGGTTCATCGATATGTTGATGATTGAACTCATTTCTTGACCGTGATATTGTTTTTGTCATTCGCAACTCCAGTTTTTTGTCAATGATCTCGGCTGGATCTGGGTAGTTATCCAAACGCTTTTACAAATTGGTAGGGTCATATAAGGCCTTCATCTCAGACTGGCATACTCGACTTCATTTGTCATTGTGAAGTGTGGATGGTTAGTTAGAACATGAAATAACCAGGATGACTGGGTGATTGAAGCAAGCATACTTCAAAGGTGTCAGCTCACGTATGAACGCCTCTGTCTTAGGCGTACACATCATAGGGCTAATACTTCAGCAGCCCCCCTCATCCAAACGTAAGCCTTCCAGCTATGGAAGATGATTAGTCACATCTGGATGCTCATTGTATGCATATCAGAAATGAAACTGAGCTACATTAGACCGTTTATGACACGCCCTAGTAAAGCGCATAGGATTGGATGTAGAACACGTTTTGGGACTAGTTGTCAGCTTGTGATTTTGAACGTGGTTCACAACATGCATTGATTCAGGGTAACCAATGTCGCACACATTCATTGCTAGCTAAGTACAGAACTGAAGGTAAATCAATCCAAAAAAAACAGTATGTTGGAGACTCCCTCAACAAGTATGGCGTAGCAGAATGAGCTGCTTTGTCTCATTTTCTGCCTACGTTTTGCATAGACTCATTGGAAATTGACGCGCGGTATAGTATTCAAAAGTATGAGAACGAGACTAATGTTGGTAGATCATGTTCTACACTAACGGGTACCTACTTATTCCAACAAATTCACAGATCGTGTAACACGTAACGGCTTAATCCGTTCAGGTGCATGAAGACAGCTCGATTGTCTCTGAACTGTTGTCACCCCAACTAGTTTCAACTACTTTCCGCTATGTCAACTTAAATGCACAGTTTTCAGCCTCACAAGATAAATTTCCTCCCTGATATTATCGATTTGGTCATCCAAAACTCTATGATTCCTACCGCCCTACAAAATAGGTGGGTGAGGGGAGAGAGGGGGGGGGGGGGGGGGGGGGGGTTCTGTCAGAGACTTCATTCTGTACATGAAACGGATTAATGCCGGAAGGTCGAGAAGTGCTAAATAGCTGTTTCGTCCTTGTTAAGAATCATCAGCAGCGTATACCTCGTGAAACTCAAGTATGTTCGAACCCGCCGTGAACGGGTGATTAGCAGAATAAATCTGCTGTGGAGGGTCCCAGTTTTCCAACATAAACTAGCCTTACTTACAGGATTTTAGATCTCGCTTGAGCCAAATACTGCTTTCAGCATGTTGCTGAAAAGAATTTTAATATTACCATGTAATCTAGTCAGTCCTTATCGCCCTCGGGTAGCATCCAATTTAGCTTCTTGGTGGGTTTTAAGTCGAAGGACGTAGGAAAGCCTGAATGCGACTTCAGTGTCGTCTCTATTCAAACGAGATCACTTGCCTACCTTCAGGTTTAAGAAGCAACACCGTGTACAGCTATGCGCAAACTATGCATGCATCGCTTGCCTTCTGTCCTCCGGGGGCATTTTTAAAGACCAACAACCCGTTTATCTATCTATCTATCTATCTATCTATCTATCTATCTATCTATCTATCTATCTATCTATCTATCTATCTATCTATCTATCTATCTATCTATCTATCTATCTATCTATCTATCTATCTATCTATCTATCTATCTATCTATCTATCTATCTATCTATCTATCTATCTATCTATCTATCTATCTATCTATCTATCTATCTATCTATCTATCTATCTATCTATCTATCTATCTATCTATCTATCTATCTATCTATCTATCTATCTATCTATCTATCTATCTATCTTCCTATCTATCTATCTATCTATCTATCTATCTATCTATCTATCTATCTATCTATCTATCTATCTATCTATCTATCTATCTATTATCTATCTATCTATCTATCTATCTGCTTACCTATCTAGTTTACCTGTGTACATCGTAAACTCATTTGGGTAGGACTGTTTGGAAATGAGTGTGTCTGAACAACGCTTTTCTTGGCTTCAAACAGAGAGCACAGGGAATCCAGGTTTTTTTAATCCCACTGGCTCTAGTAATAGCCAAAAATATAATCAACAATTAACGTACAAACCTTTCGACGCCTAAAAGTGTTTAGTGATAAATTATGCATGCACACATAGAATTCGGTTCCAATTAAACATACCTCTTTATGTTGGCACATCCTAAATCTATTTAAATGCAGAAACGTATGTGAGGCGAGCGTGTTAAAATACGTAGCTGAGTTATTACCGTGGCTGGCGATACAGCTTCGTGAGCTAGGAAGTACGATCGTTCATAGAAGCATGAATGTTTCCTAGTGTCCAGCTGCTGACAAAATTCTCACTCCCCCCCCCCAATGGACGCTGATATTTAAGTCTGATCTAGTTTCACTCAACCAACCAAAGCAGTACCCATGAAAGTGAGTTTCACTTGGAAATAGGCTGCGTTACCACTGATACCCGGTACTATTAGACACTCCGTAGAATTATAAAAATATCGGATTTTTTCCCATTCAGGCGTTATCGTAGTGTAGACATCTGAAGCTTCAAAATTATTCTACTTCCAGTGAGCCGTACTCACATGCACACAAACACACACACACGGGATGCATCAACCCAGATACTAATCAGCTGATAGGAAAGAGGACTTTAAAAGACACTTTACTGTCATAAATTTCAGATCAGCACAGGCAAATGAGATGTCGCATAACGCACCGCAAACAAAGCAAGAGTCTGCCGTTGATATGTTAGAAGAAATTCAATCTCCTGCCGAGAGAATGCTTCATAGATCACCTCATCAGAGATACACTTGGATCGGTCAGTATCTCCACTTCTCCAGTTTTGTGCCGGTGCTCTACGAAAGGGACATTATACGATAGGACAGTAAGTGTGTCCACAAAGACAGCACCTAAACCTTTGTCAGACTGTGGTATTAATAGCTAGCACATGGTTTTTAGTCGAATGGTTTTCTTTGTTTTGATGAAGTTGACTAGCTTCTTGTTCAGTCATTACGCATAGGTAAAAATTTCCGAGTCACGCTCGTCAAGATAATCCAATCGCCTTGAAAAATGTGCAATCGGCTAATAGCTCACACTTTGAAGGATATTTCCGAGATCACAGATTTAGAGGGCGTTTCAAGATTCTTATGAAAAGCTCGCAAGGTTAAACATTGCAACGTTGTTTACAAATACGCCTTTCTGTGGAGTTGTGGAATTCACATGTGCTTTTGTACACATTGCCAACACCAACCGTGTAATAGCAGCAACCAAACTGAAACCAAACACAGAGGATGTCACTTCCGACTTTCAAGGTCAAAGTTACGAGCACATGTATGGTATGCCCATAGGAAGCTTGTTCCTATCCTAGCTGATGTGATCAGGTTTCATATGCGCTTGGATAACTCATTGGATGGGCACGATTCTACAAGACACATAAGTGATATATTGATGGGCACGAGATCAATGGAAGAAATAACAGAGCTGTTCTAGGTTTTGAGCGGCACTCACTCAAAAATCAAACTAACAGTCAAGTACAATGCGAATGACACGGTTCGCTTTCTTGATATCCAAATGACCTGACAAGAAGATAGAACACTTCCTAAATCAGTTCACAGAAAGCACTGACGTCATGCGCTGATGTTGGTAGTGATGATGGTGACGATGATGATGATGATGTCGATGATGATGATGATGTCGATGATGATGATGATGTCGATGATGATGATGATGTCGATGATGATGATGATGTCGATGATGATGATGATGTCGATGATGATGATGATGATGACAGTTGAACCGGTCAGCATCTCCCATTCTCCAGTTTTGTGCCAACGTGTTACAAACAGGGTCTAGTCATGGCACTATATTAAAGGACGAGAAACATTTACATGCAAGATTCTGTCGACGGCGAATTTAAATATTTGGAGGGAATGGTTCACTCAAATGCACCATCACAAGAATTTGCTTAGAAAAGCCATGGCTGGCCCAAATAATGTGCAAATCCGTTCAGTCCGTACAGAAGAGGCTTCCCAGAATTTATAGTTGAAGTGCAGTTAAGCATCAATATTCTGTCACACTGGAGAATGTCTATGGATTTCAAAGTGATCTCCCAAAGCAGCTACTTCTGGTGCATGCTGAAAAAACCTTCGGTTTCGAACAACGAAGCAGTCTAGGATATGTGTTCTCTCTCTCTCTTGAGTTCAACTGAGAGAACTTTGGATGTTAATGCTGACGATTACACACAGCGACTTCCTTAAGTAGGGTCCCTATATCCAATTACTCAGTAACCTGTGTAATTCAAGCTCCCTCTCTATTTATACTTTTTCAAATGGGACATCTAAATGGATGTCAACATGACACCTACAATCAAATTGCTCAATCGACTTGATTACTCTTTGTGCTTTGCCTGATGAATCGACTCAGACTGGCAGCGATGGAATATACAACAGTGCTTTTAATGAGCTCACATACCTCTCTCCAGCCGCATTGGGTTTGGCTTAGTACTCGTTTTTTTCTGACAGGTTCACCCACACAGAAACACCAGAGATTACTCTAAAACGAAGATCACTTTCCCAACCAATGTAATACTGAAAAACTCTGGAACAGGCTTATACGATGTTCTGCTACCAATCGCAAAACTGACCAACCACTGATGCACTTCATTCTAGGTGTTGCTGTGTCTCGCAAAACTATATGCCTCTGAACTGCACAAAGATGTCGCGGTTGTCCCCCACTTAAGGCAACAAAAAAGATGATGTTATCAACAGCCATTTACACACCCTGGGCTACCAACATTCATGTTGATCACAGAAGATACGAGCTTGGCTTGATGCATATGCGTTGATTTTTTCCGATGCTTTAAGCGAAGTTGACTAGGCCAAATGATAGAAGCTTGCGATCTGTGGTGTTTATTCAACCTATCACTCATCCAGTGAAGGCACGTTCGTTGCTTCTGTGGGCATGAAGGTACCAATCACCTAAAGAAAGCATATAAACTACTCTTTCAAACCCCAAAAGCGGAACCGTGCACAAGTCTTCCTCAAGCCGAAATAAATTTTTATTCCTCGTGATCGTTGTCTTCCATTACCCCTTGAAAAGTCAGCGTGATTCTCAGATTCTGTCAGTTGTGTCCAAATGCATCCATTGGTCTGGATTACTTATTTTACCCTTAAGAAATGTGAATCTACACATAAGTTAGGCTAGGGCATGCTATAGACTCTGGTTACACCCATTATAAATCAGCAGTGCTGTGTAGTTGGATCTTTCAATGAGGTAGACAGCGGTTCACCTGGAGCTATTTGAAACAATCGCCTTTTGAAATTAATCATCGACCTCAATCATTCGACCATCTTGTTCGGCTCAAATTCTTCGTAATGTCCGTTCTGGCCGAACACGTACAAACATCAGATAGCAAATCGTTTGCTTCCTCATCTGATCTGATGTGAATGAAGTTGAGTTATTTCATGCGGGTGACCAGAGCGATAAGCCAGTAACTTTATCAGTGACACACGCACTCAGCTAAAAACAGTTTGATTCGAAGTGTATCGATTGAAGATGTGTTGACTGTGTGTAGAATCGAACAGATCGTTTGAACTTTCTGTTCGTGCTAATTAATGCGGGCATACGCTTAGAACTTGCGTCTGTTGCTGCGCCGTTTCGGACGAGCACCTTGAGTTACAGTAAGGCAGTGTTAGTGACTTAAACAATCAACTTTGTTAGGAAAACTCTTTTTGTGCACACATGGTTTTTTGATGGATGTTATTTCAGGCTATACAGCAGCAACGTAAACTTCTGAAGATTTAGCAAATGATTTGACCGGGCGTCGCCGCACCAGATACTCAAAAATCCGAAGGGATATTTTGTCTGTCTTCAGGAGGGATATTAATTTCCTCCGGCCTTGTGCTAGGGCCAATAGTGATAAACTACCGATTTACTTGAAGGGCAAGTTTTTGAACTTGGGCCACCCCGATTGATTCAATATAACGTTCACTCGGTGGTGAAGAACCGCCCTCAAAAGGGACCAGCCCTCAAGCTACAGTCCTTCCTGTGACCTTAAAAGTATCTTGCTGATCACCTCAACGCATATCATTACTACTTAAATATCGACTATATATGAATACGAATAAGCGACGCTGTCATCATAATTTCAACCTAAAATTGTTTGGCCCCTTTTAAAATGGCCTGAAACTCACCCATGGTTAATGAGCCGCCCACTGTTTTTGTTTCTCGACAAAAAGAATGTGATCCGAAGACGCATCTTATGGGAATGTGGAGCAAACCCAGGATTTTTGTGTGTGCCCTAGCCCATCTTATTTTTGGACGTCATGATGCTGTGAAAGCACTGCTTGTATGCTTAAGGTAGGAAATTATTGCGCTTCTGTGATCTAAAAACATTCCGCTACACTCATTTGGAAACAAATTTAGTTTTGCGAGAGACTCAACTGGAACCTAGCTGAATCTATCGTTTGTGATGTTTCGAGGTGTGTTTCAGTTGCCTGGAAACATCATAAACAAGAGATTTAACTAAGTTCCAGGTGAATCTCTCGCAAAACCAAATTTGTTTTCATATGAGTGTGGTTTGCTAATTTCGTGCAGTTTGGTTTCAAGTAGACCATGAGGTTGACAGAAACTCGGGGAGTGCGCTTACCTGACGAGCCCTGAAAAGGGCAAAGCTGGTCGTGGGCTGTCGAAGAATTATGAGCAACCTCATGAGTAGTGCATTACGAATAAACAATTTGCAACCTTGTATAGACGTAACACACTACTCATAAGTTTGCTGAAGACTCTTAGGCAGCCCACGACTGGTTTCGTTCTTCTTGGAGTTTTTTGCCATAAACTGGGTTCCAGGTGAGTCTCCCGTCTAAGCCAAATCGGGATACAAATGAGTGAATTTCGCCAATTCTGTTACCCTCTTTTTTGAAGTTTCTTACCTGATGGTACTGTAAACCATGTTTGTTAAATTTCTCGCACCGTCACCTAAATTTTTAATCTCTGGCAAATTTTTAGATGACGAATGTGATCCATGTGCAAAGCGGAATATAACTGTTAAAAAAATAAATGAAATACCGAAATTCTCAATTCTCGGGCAATTGTCAGCATGTTTTTTTAACTAACCCAAAGACAGTCTGCTCAACGGAATAACTGACAATATCAGAGTCCTCCTGAGACATAACCTCCTATAGAAAAGGCTTTGACAATATGTTTGACTTTTCTCTGTGTTCTATCCGGTACTTCTAAAGACGAAGTTATCCAAAGTACTAACTGTATTTGGAAGAATATGCCACGACTGATCATCGGATGATCCAATATCGCATTTTAACTCAAACCGATTCGTGTAAAGGCGGTATTGTTGAATCCTCATACCAGGGAGCCTTAGCTGAAATACAGTGGGGAACCCAAGTTCACAATAGAGCTAACGGGTACAACCAGATTACCTCATTTGCAAACCAGAGTTATCACAAACTAAGGAGCAGTATATCTTGTCAGGAAAACGGACATCTGAAGTTCCATCAGAACAAACACATGAACTTTGCACACGCATAATTCTTCTTTCAACGCTCTTGTCTTGAGCATTTGGTTTGTAATGAACACCACCATTACATGCACATGTTTGCATGTAAATCACAGGATGTCCTAAACCTGAAGAAACGTTCATTTGCTCTCTGAGCGTGCACTTATTTCACCACGGCTCATTCTTGCTCATCTTTTTCATAAATAGCCCTCAGAGGTGAGCGTTCACTTATACTTTAGGTAGTGCTTCATTTGTAAGATGCTCCCCCATCACCAACCCCGTAAACTTAAACTTTCGGTATTCCACTGCACTGCACTACGTAACATAATCACTGTCACAAATGCTACGAACTAACACACTTTCAGAACAACCGTTCATGGTTGAATGACGAACAAACACTAGAGACAATGTTTCACGCATTTGATTTTTGTGAGCTTTTATGAAGCGCATGAGTGTGGCTCACAAGTTGCACAGCGTTGGTAATTCGCATGAACCCGCGCACTCCTTCGGACACAATTCCCTCACCAACCTGTGACTGTCAAGTTTTCTTTTTGTCGCACCCTTTGGCGATCGATGAGCACATCCGCTATAAACGCATAGGGTGCAATGTATTGTGAATTTTCTGTCACTGGCCAGTGAGGACGATGCAGTGTGGGTTCATATTTTTCATCCATCCGTATACCCGGTGACCCAGAATTGTTTGTTAAAAACAGTCATTTTTTTGACGTCTTCCCCCACCTGTGTAGTCACTCGCTCCAAAGTTGTGAAAAAGCGTATTCACCAAAGTTTCATTCAAAACCAGATGTGCTACAAGGTGCTACAAAGTAATCTGATAGTAATAATAACGTATTGTTAGTATAATAGAAGATTATCCAGTCGATCAATCAAGTAGGACGAAATCATACCATAAGGCAAGAACGAGATGACCTAGTCACAACGTAGGAGCAGGACTGTCGAGTTGACGGCGCCAAACGAACAGAGAAGGCACAAAGAACTGAGATCACAACGCACATCTGATTCCAAGCTGACCAGCCAAATCACTCGAATCCTTGAGGATATTAGCTACTATTTAGAAACTATATAATCACAGGCAGAAGAGGAGGAATGTACTCACTCAACCACGCACTGACGATATCAACTTTGTTGGTGATGAAACGTTCGCAAAGCGACTGCCAAGCTCAGTGAAGAGACCAAAAATCGAGTAATATGATGACGCTGGACAGATCGCATTCGAACATTATGTTGGTGAAGTCCGGTTCAACCTCACTGTATCGGGAATTCACAAAAGGTCTGTGTCTTTATTATTTGAAGGCACTTGCAGAAACCTCTTTCGCCTGCAAAGTCGCTTTGGGTGACTTCTACACTGTTTCAAATGTTCGGTAAGATTGGCGGTTTTTTGCATGTGTTTCATCGCCAATCAAGCTGACACCCTCAGTGACTTAATGGGAAGCGAAGTGAAGCGGTCTTTTCAGTGGGCATGTGCTGAGTTGTGTTTGTTCCAAGTTTATGCACACTTCTATGCACTTCTATGCACTGTGACTGGTTTTTAGGTCAGCAGTTTATTGGTTGGAATGTTTGGTCGTGATCTGATTGGTCGATGTACCCACTGAACTCGAACCCTCCGAACCGCACCTATAAAGCCTAGTGTATTACTCCCGCGGTAGATTCTGTTTCCTGATCTGTTTGCATGATGGATCAAGTCAGTAGATCATTTCTTCTTACGGTAATATTTTAGAACATTTCCGTTCATTGCAGTTCATCCGACAGATAATGTCGTTTTGGTTGGCTGTCACAGCTGTCTGTATCACAGCGAAACTGAGAGACATAAAAGAAAACACAACAACCACTTTAGAAATCTCAGTGGACAGAGCTCGAAGAAAAAAAAACTAATTGGGCAACATCATCAACCATAAACACATAGACAAGAAGGCTTCTCAAAATGAAGGACGTGTATGAATTAACAGTAGGATTATTTCAACTGCATGGGCTTGAAAGCTGAGTGCCGCCTTGTGAAGACTGATTCCAGTTAGTTGCATTAAATTTTTGGATCATCAAACCTTCCAATTTTTATCGCGTCATCTTTTTCAAAAATTGTAGATTAACCGTATCAGCATACCTGTCATCTAATTCGTCAATTTCATCTCCCTTGTGGTGTGAGCTTGTTGGGCCCACCCAGGTTGCCAATCAGAAAAACAGATCCCAGGCGGTGACCGTTAATTCAAAGCTCTTAAATAAACAAAAAACCAAGTCTATGATTTAAGATTTCAGGATATGAGAGAATTTTATATTTGAATAACTTGAATGCATTCTTTCTGGGTCGTGTGGGAATTTAAACCCCCGCTGAAAGATATACGTTGCATGATTTATAGGAGGCAGTCTTACTATCCATATAGAACTGTTCAACCGTAACACAGTTTCGTGGCCCAGGTGCCTTGCTACGCGAAGAAATCACGAGTTACGAGATGCCATATGGCTGCCCAAACAGGAGCATTCGAGACACTGTGGTCAGTTTTGAACCACGGACTTCCCGGTCAATGAGTCCACGCCTTCACCACTGAGCTATCTCGAGCTGTATCATCCATATAATTTGACGAATTTCCAATCCAAACGAACTGCTCCGCTGTGGATATCTTTTCATTCCGACTCATACATAAACCACCTTTTACGATGTCATGCAATTTCCCGAGCCGCCAGACAAGACGATAAGAGAGGTAATATTTCATCCCGTTGCCTAATCATTTTTCAGAACTGTCCAGCAACTTCAGGAGGTCTACGCACGCAGGCCATAAAATATGTGACGGATTTTGCAGTGGAGGGTTACAGAACGTTGGTCTTTTCCAGTCGACAGTTGGAAGAGGCGGAGTATAGAACACTTTTGACCGACTTGCACAAAGCATCGGGATTAGTTGGCAGTGAACGGGCCACAGCGATGCAAAATGCCTATGCTGCAATCGAGACCAACCTTTCCCCCAAATTCGTCACAGCCGTGGAGGATCAACTGCAACCTGGCGTCAAAGAATGTTTGAAAAACTTACGTGAGGCCGGAATACAAGTAAGTTCACAAGGCCCTATGGGAAATCCGTCGGTTTATTCAGCCGCCCGTACAGAGTCTTTATTTACATTCTCAGTGAACGCCGAAAAGCATCTGTACAGTTTCGGCCATTGGTATTGTGGGAGCAATGGTTGATACTACGGAAAAGCATTGTATCCCTGGTCTAACACGCCAAGAGAACCAAATTTCCTGCGTCTCCTTGTAGATGTTCAAGAGCGCATTTGCTTGCGGTGAAGCATGTTGGAAAGGCGGTACAGACGGAACTTATCCAAGTCTCACAACAAAATCTCAATTACACTTAGAATCCAGTGTGCACAGCTTCAAGCGGTTCAAATTTAACGTCTCCGAGACTGACTAAATTTCTGGACAGCACATGAAATAAGGAGTTCTCCTCCGATGAACACTACTCAGTAGACTAAGTTAGGAGTGGGAAGGCTCCATTAGGAGGAGTCGACAAACGTCTTGCTGATAACTAAAGAAAACTCAAGTCAAATATTCATTTTTTTACCTCATTAGAAGTCAGTTTGGTTTTCACAGGAGACTCAGCTGAATCTCTCGTTTATGATATGCTTCCACTGAATGTGCTGCACAAGGGCTCCCTCAGGTTTCAGTTGGTACGATATTCGAGATATCGTAGTATATTTTCATAGAGGAGACTACTCACAAGGTTGCTGAGAACTCTTCGACATCCCGGGGACTGCGCCTACCTGATGAGCTCCAGGAAGGGCAAAACGGGTCGTGGGCTGTCGAATAGTTTTCAGCAAACTTGTGAGTAATCAGTTTCTTTTGTGTATGGCATTATATTATTATGTTATTCTCTGTATAACCCATTCTGTTTAAAACAATTTTATTGTTGTGGACGATAAACATAAGATATTAATAAGGTCTTTTTTCGCCAAATCTTGCTAATCAAATCAGGTACTCTACAACTGTCTGTGGTCCTCATATCGGTATAAGGATACCTGTCACCAAACTTGGTGACACGAAGCCTAGAAAGGCATTCGGGTAGAGAAATTATCGCACTCAATATTTGCTTGCGTGATTTCGGACTGCGTAAACTGATCTATAAAAGTGGCTTCAGAAAGCGACAGGTAAAAAGATCTGTGGTCATGTCTATTTTTGGTAATTTAACTCTTAATTTACAAACAGCAGCAGCTTCATATTAGTTCGAAAAAATCTCTGATGCCTTTTTGGCTAAAATGGATAATCCTTACTGTACTTTTAGGGGCAACAGACATCTCACTTCTTATGATATGATCGTCCAGATTTGGACCACTCATCTGGGTTACCAACAAGATAGGCGTGAGTAATAAGGCAAAAATACCCGTTGACCAGAAAAGCTGGTCTAACTACCAGCAAACTCAGACCGCCTTGGTGCACACAATGGCTCGATGCAAGACATACAGGTCATAATGCCACACTTTCATGCAGAAGACCAAACTATTCAGCTCATTGGACAGTCTCAGAAATGAAAATGGAGGTGATTTGTACAGCTAAACTTAGATCGTGAAGATTCTGGAAATGTGCGAAAGAGCTTGTGCGGTTGAGACAACCAGGGTGAATTCACAGTCTGCATTTTCTGTCTCCTTGTTTGTCGTTGTCTTCGGGATTCTGACGTCGTTTCGTGTTCGTCACATCGCCTGACTGCACTTCAACGCTTGAGGCCGTGTCACACCAAAATAGCAAACGTTAGCCACCAGCAACAGTGAGGGGTCAAAATCGTGCTGTTTTGACCACCTGAAAATTGATTAAACCAGGACACTTACGCTGCTAAACCTAGCCAATAGGCTTTCGAAGAACAAGTCACATTTCGGTCATAGATGAACAGAGCCGATGCCTATATAGGTCTCAATAAATGACAGACCACCAGAGACATGGAAGGGGGGAAATTTGGGGAGGCGAAGTTCAACAAGATGCATAATTCGTCGGGTTAATCCAGGTTCTTCCACTCACTTCGGTTGCTAAGCTAGCCTTGATGTTTAGATAATTAAGCATCCACGCTTGAACGTGCAATTCGCATTCGCAATGAACCACTCATATGCACTTTATGGACAGTAATGAATACTAGTAAAATACACTCAGTTGCAAACCAATTGGGTTTTGCGGGAGACACAGCTGGAATCCAGCTGATGTTTTGTGATGTAATGAATCCTGTTTGGAATCACTAGCGCCAAACTCCATAGGGTTTCCAGTCCACAAGCTTCACGAGATTGGTTGTAAATTGTATTGCACAGAGGGTAGAAAGTTTCGTAACAGAGTTTGATGTTTTTTCACCTGAGCAAATCGCCCAATTTATTAAGAAGAATCTATTGTCTGTGTTGCCAAAACCGTCAACGCATCAGAACCAATTGCAGACCGAAGAAAATTCCAGGATTAAAATGCATTTTCAAGAGAGATTTCGTCCTTTAAGAGGAAGCCAACCTATGCTGAAGAACAGAGAAGCGCTGTACAGATATTGTCTTTTTTGGTAATCATCATCTATGCTCCCCTCACGAAACTCCCGTAGGAAGCATCGAACCTGCAATTTTCAGGCTGGTAGTTTGAACACGACCTTTCAGCCGCAAGCGGCTGATTAATCGACACATACGGGATATAGCGTCAGTCATCCTTCAGTCACAGAATCCACATTTCCTGGTCACATGTCAACTGACCCCTCAGGTGACTACTACTAGACAGGAGGTCACAGGTTTGCAACTCGCCGGAGTTCCGTGAGATGTGTACTGCTGATGATTTCAAATAAGAGTGAAACGGTTGTACGGTGCTTCTGGGCTCTTCAACATAGATTCGCTTCACGGACGGGATGGGATATCTGTTGAAAATTGCCAGGGTTCTTCAACCTAACGACAATAAAAAAGCATCCCCTTGTAGAATAATATAGATGAGCATGAGTAGTTTTTTCCCAGTGATGTCTAATGAAGTAAAAACAGTAAATAGTGAGCGACCAGGTTTTCTTTGGATATCTCCCGTTCATAAAGCTCAGTCGGAAATGTACGCGGCTAAAAACTGACTCCAGCTAACTCTCAAATTCATGGCTTTTCTTATTTATACTGTGACAGATTTCTCAACATCAGCTATGTTTCCATAATTGCCTGGGCCGGTATCTGAAGCCATGTGGCTCCTTAGTTTCATACTCATTGACCGCTAGTCAATTCTTTTCCTCGGATTCGTAGAAACCATCACATTTGCTCGTTTGGTGTAAGGCTTCATTCTTGCGAGGAAACCATAACAATTTTTCCTGTTCACTCGGTGATCCGAGAATGATTTTCACATGGATTTAGGCCCACCAACATGCGACTAAGAATTGAAAAGTTATCACATCCATTTTGAGATTCAGCTTCACTGTGTCTAGGCACCCTGTGCACACACCAGCTACGGACTGCCAGATACCAGCGATACAATACAGTGAGTTCAGTGGGACACGTAACTGTCGATCTCCTCGTACTGATTTCTTTCCTAATGTAACTCTTCCCTTTCCACCACACTTGGAAATTATGGACAGGTTTGATGCAGATTATGTTAAAATCAGACCATCCATCTACATTTCTTGACCTGAAGTTCATTCAGCTAGAACTCACCTCTGAGCTTTTTAGAATACAGACTAGTTCTTCATTGTTTCCGAATACCTTTCGTCGTAATTCCGTTGTTGCATTATTCCCAGGTCTGGATCTTAACAGGGGACAAGGAAGAGACGGCCATCACAGTGAGTCAGGCTGCAGGACACTTCACCCAACAGATGAGTTTGCTACGTCTAACACACTGTCCCGACTTTGAAACAGCCGCCTGCATGGTATTTGAACAGCTAGAAGGTTTGCAGTCACGTACGGATGAACGCCGACTCAGTCGTGGGAAGGCGCTGACTAGCCACACGGAAAAGTTTTATCCCCAGATAACTGCCACAGCTGAGGAAGTAGACGATGCTCTGTATGCAGTCGCTGAAGAAGTCCTTAGTAGTGAAGGTGAAAACGCTTCAAAAATCAATCGCATTAAAAATCTACAAAGAAAGATGTTATCGCTAACTCGAACAAAAATTACCTCAAGAACGCACCGGAGAAAACACCGTCGAAGACCAGGTTGTGGAGGAGAACCGATTGGTTTGGTGATTGATGGGAAAACACTTAGTTTCATGCTCCAAGTAAGTTCGGTCCCAGATTTTTGGTCTTCAAAAACGGGTCCCCCTAAAAGAATTATTTCAAATCTAAGAATTCCTCAACAAAGTATTCCGTGGCTTGACAACAAATACCTTATGTTTCCCTTAAAAAACAACCAGGATGGAAAATGTGCGCACCTGGTCTTCTCAAACTCTGATAATAATTAAACTTCGAGCTTCTGTGGCGCTCACTGACTGGGAATTCCTGATAGGCGGAGCAGTCGATCGATGCAAACAGCACATTTACTGAGTCGACGTTCGAGCCATCGGGCAACACAGTTATTGTTCAGACATGAACATGTCCAGCTGTTCAGACTTGAAAATCCAGGTACATCCAGCGTGCGCTGGTGGCGTAGTGCTAACACGTTTGCATCCCACGTCAGATGTCCGGAGTTGAGACCCCAGCATGGCCAAGGATATGCACTGCTGATGAGCTCAAATAGGGGCGAAATTCCAGTTCACTACTTCTCAGTTTGGTGTGAACTCACCAGAATAATCGCGCCAGAACAGGAGGACAACTGTGCAGACTAGATTGACCTGAATTTCAATTACCCATATATAACAAGCATCAACATAAACCCAATTGTCTGGTTTTGCAGTCATTCAACTGCTGTTACTGTCAGTGTCACGATACATTCCAGCAGATTCACTCAACTTTCGTGGATGCTCGCAAAATGTAGTATCACTCCGATGCCTAGCTGCACGCTACCTGAAGAAAGCGAGAGGGCCGGGATACTGTCAGCTTGGCCAGGCCTTGAAAAGAGCAACGGAGGTACAGAATTGGGGTTCGGACTGTGGACCTTCGGTTCATAATTCGTATTCAAGTCAGTTATGCAGTAATTCGCCTGTTGAAAGCCCTCTAATGCATAGCATACAGTGCAGCTGGGGTTCACAAACTCTATTGATAAGGAGCGCTTTGTTTCCACGGATTTTCACAGATATTCGCTTCCGGTGACTGTAGAACATAATCTATTGTAAAATCGTGGACTACTCTGGAGAAAATAGTTATACCAGTGGTGAAAAGCGTTTTGTCAAAAGTTGGTGCAAGCTTGTCATGACGGCGTAAAGCAGGCCGACAAAGTGAGTCACACATAAAAGTACCCGTACTTGCGTTCCCTGCTACACAGATGAGCGTGAGGACGTTGTTTAGAAGAGGTCAACGAAAGATATCAATGTACGTGGTCTGTCCCAACTCTTGGCGGGACTCCGTAAATATTAAACGTCTATTCCGATACATTACGCGTTCGACACAGCATTCGTACCTGTTAGGTTGATGTGAAACTAGCAGACAGCGAGGGAGTTGGAAGTCACGGTTCATTCACTAAGACCACCTGCATTGCTGATCAGGTTGGTTATTCATCCGTGTACAGAAACAGTACCACGTAACAAACGAGTACAAACGTTTGGTTTGAAGACCTCACCAGGCTAACCTTCGTGAGTCTGCAGTGCCGCGGCGAGAGTTCGAAAAAACTCGCTGACTTATATAATCCATTTTGCACAATAATCCACTTTCAAAAGTTACCACAGTTATTCTACTTTCGATAGGAAAAACGCCCAAAACCGCCTCTTAATTTGGAGGGAAGTCCAGAGGCTACTTGCTGTTCTGAACAGCTCCAACACACCCTCGAGGTTCGCGAAATACACTCATTTGCACTGTGATCTGGTTTTCACGAAAAACTCCACTGGATCACAGCTGAATCTATGATTTATGATATCCTTCAATTGAAGATGCCACACAAAGACCATCTCACTTTTCAGTTGCTACGATGTTCGAGTTAGCTCACTGCATTTATTGAACGAAACTACCTACAGTGTCGAATAGTTTTGAGTTTTGAGTATTTTCTTTTAAAAAATTATGCTTAAGGTTGTTTGCTCCATTATCCGGTCACCTCTGGAAGTTTTTACTCTGTTTCACTTTTCAGGGAAAAATCAATTCACAATAAAGAAGTGAATAAGAACGTACGGACCCACAGAATAGTTGTTGCACTAATAAGTTAAGGACAGGTTGTGTTGCGCCGTCAAAACTGTTGGTCATGAAAACTTCTGAAGTTCACTGCTGCCATCACAGACTAAACTAGTGGATCTGTATGAATCTACAAGGTACGATGCTTCGTAGATCTCATCGCTCGTTGACCTGAAAAGGTGCTATCATAATGGCCTTTATCTACTGGTCAGCACCCACTAATCAGTGTTTGGCCAAGGCGACTTTTGGGGGTAAACAAAGATCATCAAACAGGCGCATAGCTGTAGTTGAATTTGAAGTACTTTGTGAATCCAGTTTGTAGTACATTTTAGTTCTGATTGCAAATCATCGTCAGTAGTGGATTGACGCAACACTGTGAAACTGGTTATGAATCCATAGTATTCAGATGGGTGCCCATTTGGGATTCACCTGATAAACGTAATATATGAGATCCCACTGGGGTTCTCCCTGAACACCAAATTAGAAAATGCCAAAGGGAAAGGTGAAGGGGAAATCTCAACTGAATCTCAGCACACCAAATTCACATACACTCAAAAAATGAATTAATCTAGTTCTAACTAGTAACTGAACCAACCAGCCCACCAGTAGCAACGTAACAAACAGTTGTGCGTTCCAACGCCCCAAGCCGTTTGACTCAACAATAGCAGCAACGACCACACCAAACCGCTAGATATGCCTGAAATAGACAACTTTTGACATAACACGACGGAAGAGAATTGGTAGTGATCACATCACATCCGTGTACTTGATCTAAGTATGCAAGAAATTTTTAGCTATTTGCGGAGACTAGAAAGTACGGGTGTACCGGTACATCGGAACATGCTCATTCCACATTAAGTCATCAGTGTACTTGTCCAGTTAATGCACTTAAAACCACCAGAGAGTGTGAGCCAAATAAAAACTGGTGCAATTACGGTGTATGGCGCGATATGGTGGTGAACCCCCTGCAAATTTAAAAACGCTTGCCTTTTGATGTATGAGTAGTTAGTGTATGTCAACACCATTTGCGCTATTGGCCAGAGAGCAAATTTAGACCCAGGCTGCTCACCCAAATTTCCGAAGGACCCACAAAGTTACGGGTACTCTGGGAATATCAAATTGAATGTTACCGATCAAGGTATGCGTCTAATTTGATCGAATATCTCATCTTATCAACAACAATAAACCGCTTTTCGTCGTTTCAAAAGAACAATTACGTTTGATAAAAAACTACGGACTCAGGAGGGTTGTGCGATGTACAGAACCTGCCGAAATTTTTCGTTTAGTAAGCATAGTGACAGAAGTATCCGTTCATGTAAATTCAAAATTCGAAATTCAAAATAGGACCTGGTGAGTCACAAGATTCAAAGTCGCTTTAACGTGGTCTGAACGGAAAGAACTGACCTGACTTGCAATCACCGAAGTACTTCAGTTATCATTTGTTCACACATTGCACGTTCGGACTAATTCAAAGTGCAGATCCAGACTGAACTGTGGCATACAGGTCTTAAGTGACCTACTAGGCTGTATGTAGAGTGCTAAGCAATTTTTCAGAGCTTTTACTGAAAGTATACTACATGGAATATTCGAATTGATGAAGTTGAGGGGTGTCGAATATGAGAGACTTGAGTCTATAAAGGCCCGCTAGAATAGTAACAGCCGCCTGGAGATAAACGGCTTTGTGAAAAGCCTAATTCCTGAAGACACGGTCCAATGAAACTACACATCGTACGAATGAAAAGTTTTTTCACGATTGACGGTTTTACGCATGAAATTTCTCACAGGAGCACTAAGAAGAGTAGGGAATTCCACGAGGACTCTCGAATCTTTCACACTTCAAACAAACTGTTCAGAAATTCAAGACTGCATTTTCCATCTTCTACTTACAACCTGAAAGTCTGCGTAATGGAGGGGCTTTTGCAGCTATTAGCCAAAACTACCTAAGTTTTGTAAAAATGCACTCTATTCCTCCGGAGTACAACCTGAAGGGCAAATCACACGCTGAATTGTCGGATAACCTGTCTCTACTTGGGCAAGGCCAATAAAAACTAAATGCACGAGACGCGAGTGTGTTTTGTGGTGAGAAAATCTGTGTGGGTGGGTAAATAAGGCAGTTATGTGGAGAAGTATGGCCGACTAATCACCACTTATTCTACATGACTAGTTATCCCAAATTCCTGGGCCAGATGGCAGGCTGGCCCATTCGTTGGTCAAACATTTTCATCCAAGATAGACAGAATGTTCACCCTTTTCGTAAATTCGCTGCTGTACTGTGCATTATGTTTGACTCGAACGGAAGCCTCAACGCAGTAAACTCTATCCCTTTCCGTTATCATCTGTTCTATTCCTTTGAAAATTCAAATTTCCGGGTAACTCTGGCATCAACCACCTCCAGTTTCCACCTTATTCTATCTGTAGCTGATTTCCTTGTAAAATTGGGGTTATGCCCACACCCAGTGACTCAAATGAATATACGCATGTCATAGTTCCCATGTCCTGGAGAATTAGACATCCAAAAATGCTTACCAATGTCTCAACATTATTCCTCTTATTATCAAAATTCAAGTGCAAATCTCCTCTACTATTGGGCCTCGAGCGTCGTTTCATCATGACAGTTCAGCATTCCATTTGTCACGTTGACATGATAATGCTCTCTGATATGAGCGGTATTCCACCTGTCGTGCTCCATAACCATCTGAACTACATCAGTTATTCATCTGTCTTCACTGGGCGATTTCCTGTGAATAGGAAGGCCTACCATTCCGTTTCTGTTGCACGGGTATCACCGAAATTTGCTGGCCATACCGCTACTGTTTAGTCTTGAAAGCAGTATCCCACTAACGAACGAAAAATCACGTGTACACGTATAATATATGCTTTATAAACTGTGTAGGTGCAAGTAGAATTGAAGGATTTACCCATCCTACTGTTCAATGACGATGACCCCTTGCATGGTGGCCGATTATTTGCAAACCAATGCCAAGTTTTGCCAAAGTATCAACTGCCATCTGGTTAACAGCGAAACCACTCAATCACTAGAAGGATTCAGATACCAGGTATCATCATGCTCCTGGTGACCTGTTGGGGTGTGGTTCCTCCTAGCTACCGATCGGCTTTAACATAACATACTATTAAATGTCCGTATCAAATTCCTGTTCACCAGCGCATTATCGGTAAAATCCGTCATTTTCTCCAGTCTTCAACGCAATATTACACTGAACCTTATAATACTAGTAATCGAACCTGTATGAGGGCGTACTGTCACTCGCCAGTCTTTGGTTGCCGCTATACCTTCCGGCGCATGTCAGGCTTAGATTCGCGACCATGTAACCGCAGTCCCTAAAATGCGGACTACTGACAAGTTAACGAGTAGTTGAACGGAAGACGTCCAAATCCTTCGCCACTTATTTGATATTCACTGACCGTATGTTAAGTCCGTAGGCTTTCCGATGCACTCTGTCACTCTTTTTGAAACCGTACATTTTGATTGGTCTTGCCACACAGTTAATAAGCAGCCCTACTCGAAAGTACTCTGAGGCAGACTTGCTCGAGCATTCAGGTAAGTAACTATTAACGCGAAGGTCCGTCGGAAGCTCTTTTGAATTCTCCATACCCATGAATCGGATTCAAGCAGGAATACAGATTGATAGAAATTTGAGGATGAGTCATGACTGAAGTAGGCCGAATACAGAGAAATTGGTAGTGGGGTGGCGGTGGCGGTGAAGCTCTAGCCGTGTTGTTTGTAAAGAACTGGGCTCCATTAGGTAAGCTATTCATGTATGTTACTACTGCAAAACTCAAGGTGGCTAAGACCCTATCGAGGGGGGATCGTTGGCTTTTCACTGTCTGGGCACATGTTAACAACACGCCGATGCTACCATTCCATACGGTCAAAAGACTTTTGCGACCAAGCGCTGTCCAGTTCGACAAGCAGACCAACGATCATACATGTCCTCTGGCAAACAGATGCCAAGGCATTTCAGATAACCCACAGAAAATATAGTTTTAGGCAAAGCTGGCGAATCAAATATGAAAATACACTGGTGCCTGAGGTTGGCAACCGGATGATGAAGCTGGCACTAAGGACGCTACTGAGGTGTTGAGAGGTCCACGTGGCTGTGTTATAAAAAGATCTGCATTCTACGGCCGTTACAGTCCTACGGTTGGCCCGATCGTATCGCTGGAGAAATCAGCCGGTTTCTACAGTACCTTTTTACCACGGCAAAACCATATAAACTGCCAAAATATCGATCGGCTACTTTCACATTTCATCCGGAAACGCACTACCACTTTGTCGGTGGTCCATGGATTCTTGGCCTCTATATCGCTGCCCGCCTCAAGCTTCACTAAGTCTGCTGGAATTCAGCGTGAGGAACGATGTACAACCAAATGCGGGGTGAGGATTGGCATCATGTTTTTGAGGTTTAAAGTGAGCAAGAAGTTGCTTGTAAACCAAGACCGCAGAGTTCCAGCTGGAAACATGCGTTTTAGGGCATACTACTGGACAACTCTCTAACGTGTGTGTCTCTTAGCTGTGCAACATTAGACTCAACGGTTCGGCCAAAAGCTCAATCGCGGGCCCATAGTCATTCAGAACGAGTTGTTTCACGCCATTTGCCGAGTATCAAATAGGCTGCCAGTATCGCTCCAACGGCATTGCTTGACTACAGCCGAGACAGTCGTTGTACGTCGGTACTTTCTTATCAAAAAGGTCTGCCTTGGTCATGTGACTCGAATCAACAGACCAAGTTAATCAACGGCCCTCTGGAATGCCCCACAACATCCATTTAGATGCGACGTGGGGTGCGCCGACAACCAATCGTTCGTTGTCCCCACGTTTTTATTTCACTAACCAATTTTTGCGGAATATTTCATTACTTACCTTTATTTCAACCAGCAGATGTGTGCCGACCTAATGACGAAACCCCGTAATGTTCGTCACTGTGTTCCTGTTCAAACCATAGGAATATTTAAGATATTCCAATCTGTTCGCCTGACATATCGGCCGAACATTCAGCAAAATAGTACATGTTTTCTGTTAGCGAAGGGACACACTAAAAATTGACTGCAAGCAAGTTAACATAATTGAAATCGACTAGAAGCTCTCTGCCAACACTCCGTATGCGTTCATTCCTTTTTATTGATAAGGGCTGAGATAGAGTTCCACTGAAATATGATAGTAGAGGGATTTATGGTCTTACCAATGCAGCGAGACAAGCGAAAACACTTTGAGGGCAATTTTTGGTACGTTTTACTCTTTTATGAATGGATGTATCCATAACCATGACGAGAAATATTACCTCTGCTCCCCCTTGTCGGTCCTAGCCATCCCTTCGCGAGGCGTTCCTCGATCTATGCATGAATGTGACAACAGTTTTGTGCTGCCGAATGACACCCTTACAAAAGGCCTCCATTGTGCAGCTCGTTCAGTTTGGGCTTTCGGTGAATTCTATAGGGGGTGGTGGACCACCTGTCACAGCGGCTGTTGGAGACGGCGGTAATGACGTCGCCATGATTCTTCAGGCAAGCGTTGGTGTGGGCATCTATGGGAAGGAGGGGTTAGAAGCAGCGCGCGCAGCAGACTACAGTATTCCACAATTTAGGTAAGTATTTTTCCTGCGATTTCCTGTTTAAATTTTCTCCAAGTCTTGTACAGAGTGTCGATCTGTTGGGTCAGTTTCACGTGTACCGTCAAAAGCTCCATGCCTTTCTTGATGCAACATACGCTTCAGTTCATCTCATCAGTCACCAGAGGTTCCGATTTCATACATATAATCCCTCTGGTCGTTTATATTTTTGATGACCATAGTAATCCAGCATGAGAAGCCAGAAGAAATCACTTGTTCCTTCCTGAGTGGGTGAGCTTCATTCAACTGGTCTATGTGTTAGAACGCAATAGACGTAAGACCTGTTGTAGGCTTTCTATTAAAGTGTATTCCGTTTGAGTAGGCTACTTCTGGGTAAAAAGTCACTTCGCATAGTTTTAATGTGATGCAGTTTCGAGGTCAGAATAGAAAATCAATTTTTGCGTTTATCCTGACGGAACGTGAGTTTGCTAAAAGTTCTTCCACAACTCACGTGTTTTCACCCGTTTTGGAGCTTATCAGGTAGGCGCAATCCGCCACAGTCCACCAAGCTTACGTCACTCATTAACCCCAATTGAATGGTATTCGATGAATTCATTCATCTGAGAACGAACTTGGCTCTAATGGAAGACTAAATTAAATCCCATATGAATACCTGGTCTATGGATTTAGCGCGCTACGGCCGCCTCATAATTCACCTGGTATGACATTCGAGATACCGCGAGAAAACACCACTTATAAGGTTACTTTAAACTCTTTCACAACCAATACGGACGAAACCCGTAGACATCTGTCGAAGAATCTCCATCAACTTTACCAATATTTTACCGTGTCAAGTAATCTCTTTCGCCTACCAGCTAATTAATCGAGGAACTTGCGGATAAAGAACATTTTGCATCATCCATTAACTTCCTTTTGGGTTCTATTGCACGCCAATATGATCCACGTTGAGGATTTTGCTTTTCCTCACTATCGATCTTGCAAATCCTTCAGGACTGGTTACCACGGCAAAAAGAGTACCTGAACTCTGATTCTTGGATCCGACAACAGTGTATCACGTTATAGGAGAGACTGTTCTAGGAAAACAAAATCGTCACCTATCTCTCTTACCGGTGGCACGAAATCTGATAGGCAGGAGGTTTGTTCTGAACTCACATTCGTGGGGATTCCTCTTGAGAGACTCCTTATTGGGCAACTGAAAACTGGCGGAATACTAATTCAGAAGAGACTACCAGAGAGAGAACAGAAGGAATTCCCATCAGGGTAAATCCAATATCATGTCGCTGGTGGCATGAAGATTGCAGTGGATTGCCTCACGTGGTCCTGCTTTGGCGGAAATTCTGTAAAAATCAAATATCCTATATACAGTGCACTATCAGCATAACGTCAGTTACTACAAAAGCAAGCTCCCTCATCCCCATCCAATGGATCGCAAGAACAGTTTTCGATTGCATCCCTCATTCTAATGCTACTGTATTGATTCCCGCCCCCCGTCACGAAAGCCTGTATGAAAAGCAGCGAACGCACAGACTGTACTTTGTGAGAGAGCACGCACTATCGATCATTTCCTTGAATTTCATATCGACCTCGGTCTGCGGTGGTTAGTAGGCCCGCAATAACATGCCTGCGGGAACCTGATATTGGGCATTTGTGGTACAGATTGCCGATTGAGCTAGTATTCTCGTGTGTTCATCTGACATGGGAAGAAATGACGTGTGCGCTCGCGAACCACAATAAACTACCTTCAGTTAGAGTCATCGGAAATGTCACCCTGGTCGACGACCTAATAACGGGAGGACTTGAATCATTGCAAGTGGTCTAAGAAAACCACTCGCTTGCAGAACACGTGGACTGAACAGCAGGTGCATACTGTCCGGGCAACTGCACGTTGCATAGATTAGATCGCTGCAATGCCGCTCAGGCAAACTACCTAACAGACATCCAACGTTTCTGTGAAATAATGAACCTACTGAAGTAGGTGTAAAGTGAGTGGAGTATTTCTGTCAAAGACATCGTTAGTTTCAATCAAGGAGTACAAAGATACAAAAGCGATGTTACACAGGACAATGGCGCACTAGCTGATGATACTGGGATATTCGCCTGACACATGGTCACACTCGTCCTTGAACCCGGGGGTATTTCGTTTTAAATAGAGCTTTATCTTTGATTTGCCCTTTGGACTGGACTCTGGGAAATCAAAGTACGATCTAAGTGGCACCACGTACAACTATGACGTCACTCATTCACGTATTGCATGAATAAATCTATGACGCTAATCACAGTGAAGTACGTAAGCCAGTTTCCATTCTTCTCACAGTAGAGCGGGAACGTTTGTGAGGCTTCGCTTAATTTAAAATCCAAGTTCCTTTTGGGATTGGCGATGTCCGTTATAAAAAGCGGCATGAAAAGTTGTTGATTTTAGTAACTATCTATCAACAGAAGATATTCGGTGTGGTTTTTGAGATAGAGATGTTCTGGTTGCTTCTTTTTGTTGGGTCTTTTCAGTTCAGGTTTCATCACAACATTGTCAGCACCTTGTGACATAATTACACAAAAGATTTTGTCACCAGCGAGTTGTTGAATTCATCTGATAGGAATAGATATGTTCACTCTACACTCACAGAAACCAGTAGTATCCATATTTGAGGCATCTGTTCTATCACATCGTGTACAACGTGATTTCTCGTTTTTCGGTTTCGCGCCCCTACCAGCTTCCATGTTTTCGACCTGAACGTGAGCTGCTCTTTGACCTTGTCATCGCACATGCTTTTTTAAATCATCAGGTGGTTTCGCTATCTTGTAACCACGTTGCCTTGAGTCGCTGTGTGCTTCGGGATTCGTTAGGAATCAGTAGTTTCTAAACCGGTGTATAGAACCTGGCATAATTCCACAATTTGAGGTCTGTACAGTTTTACTATTTTGTTATTGTATTCATAGTATCGTATTTGTAGATGAGCTTCCATTTGAACAATTTGGCTTTTGGGGTTTTGTGCTTGACTCACCGTGGGGCAGCTGATCGCTGGGAACAATCAATAGCTACTAGGTCATCACTTGAGCAGCTGGGCAAACCAGTCATAGTGTACGAGCTCTCCGTTTCAGACAGGATCGTTCACTTCCGTCCATCTTGCTTTGGTGGAGAGATTTTGCGTTAACCTAGCAGTTCAGCTGTTTCGAGTTCCGATCCCGGCATGGACAGGCGCCAGGAAAAGAGAAAACCTGTTCAAATAATTGGTGTTGTATCAGTTCGTTCGCTCTACGCTAGTTGCTCTGAGCGGCCAACCAACAGCTATATTTGTTGTAGAGAGGCATTGCTCTCAGCGGCTGTGAACGAAAGCACGCTCGATTAGTTGTCAGAGACCGGCTGTGAAGGCTGCTTCGAAAATCCCAAAATGTCGCATTATTAACCTACAAATAGTTACCCTACTCGATCGATACTGACTGCGATGCTGAGACCGGTACTTGGTCTACATATTGTAAGCTGTTTGTGTGTTTTGGATGTATGTCGTCGATACACACATCGACAAATGAAAACGGAAGCAAATTAGAGGTGTGAGTCATCTCAACTGAAACGATACAAATGTAGTCATTCTGTAGTCATTCTGCTCCAAAACGTTGACGTCACTGGCGTATTCTTAAATTTCAGCGTCTCATCGCATTCACCTCCAGCAAGGCATCAGAACAATGGGACTCGCATAGTTCATGTGTAACAGCTCTATCAAGAATAAGATGCTATTAACGTCATACAGATATAGATTCCTGGTGGCTCAGTCAACACGGTCTCACACTGCTCAGTACGTATCCATGTCCATCCCCCGATCTGACCTTAAGACTTTATTGCCCGATAATAACTGGTATGCCCCTAGCTCCCGCCCCCCGGCCGAAGGCCCTGAACCCTAGATTAATTCGTCCACATCAAACAGTTTTTACTGTTTTCACATCAAATCTGCCTTTTTCCAAAACGATGTGTTCCGTAACTAGAATCGTGACAACTATTTGTTATTCTGACGAAACAGATTTGTTTTCCGCTCGAACGATAAAAGTCTTCATCATGATCATGATGCTTATGGGGAAGCGGAACCAATTTGATGTAAAGAAAATCACCTATCTGTGAAAATATGGCCGACTTTCAAAGTCACACACAAATCAGTTGTGTGCAAAGGGAAGTTTGCGGTTACCTTGATGAAACACTACCTATACGGTTGTTGAAAATTATTGGTGAGCCCACGACTGGTTACGCCCCTATTGGGGATCAGCAGGTATGCACAGTCCTTGAGTTTCCGTCAAACCTACGTGGTGCTGTCCTGTGTCATGAACGTGTTGGGAATATCATTAAGATATCTTCACAACAGTGGATTGTTTTTATCAGTGATTGTGTTTCCAACTGGCCTGAGAACTAACCGCTAACGATTGCACTAGCCCCCTACCTGAAGCCTCCTTTTTTTAGTATTTACAACTGTTTGATTTACTACTTTCCAGGTTCCATTCTTACAGGTGCGTTAGTGCACCAAACTTTGTTTCAAAAAAGACGTGGTTCGTGTTCAGGTGGGGTAACCTCTCCCAGCCATGTTTCTTTGTCTAGACCGGGAACATATCGAAAGCAACTTAAAAACTCTGATACTGATTCAGCGCTTCTAAATTACCGGATTCGTTTTTTTTTCATTTATTTGGCTTCATTTATTTTCTCAAAGGGTGGCAGCCACAATGCACGGTGGAAAATAAGCAGCCTGAGTTGATTCGTTGCGTAAAATTAATTATTTATCCTTTAGAGCAATCACAAAGTGTTTCATACCATGCTGTACCGACTGACGAAATGGTGCTGGGGTGGGTCACCCACGTCGAGTGTGGAACATCAGCTCGCTGGGTCAGGAGCACAAGAATGGCCCATTCAAAACCATCTTGAAGTTTAACTTATCGCGAGTGATGGACGATGTAGGAACGCAATTACGCAATGCAAACTCGCCAATACTGCATCGTCATTTCGTCAGGGCTTCCAGGGCTTGTTGGGAAGCAGCAAAACCTAAGGACAGTCCTGGCGCCACCCATGGGTCATGCTCAAGTACGTTCAGGGCAGCACAGCGTCAACAGATAACAACTGTGATGTTTTTCAAGAGGTGACGTCAGGATTATCCATGAGGTGTGTGCACAGAAGATCCTCTCTGTAATACTAAAACAAACAATTGGAGAAAGCCATAGAATTCTCATTGGTTGCATTCAGTTGCTTTGTAGATACTTTCATTTCTTTTGGCCGAAATTGAGGACTGTTTTACTCCGTATGAGTCTTCCACAAACCAGGTGGTGCACGAAATTCCGATGGATATTATAGAAAATTTGGATGCTTTTGTGGGTCAGCTCAATTGAGGAATCTAAAATTGACACCTGGTGCATTGACTGTATAAGTTCCATGTCACTCGACAATCTCGAGCTGAGACATAGTATACTACCGTCCCTGTGCCCAGTTTTGAGATATGTTCATTTTTATTGAGCCTTCGTTGGTGTTTTTGACGTTCCGAACACAGATGCACATGATACTACTCATTCCAACCCATCCCCCTATTTGAATGACCCTCACACAGACACCTGACCCGATTGTTTTTACTGCACGGTCACTGGTCCTACCACCGCATGTTTTATTCCGTATGAATCTTCCACAAACCAGGTGGTGCACGAAATTCCGATGGATATTATAGAAAATTTGGATGCTTTTGTGGGTCCGCTCAATTGAGGAATCTAAAATTGACATCTGGTGCATTGACTGTATAAGTTCCATGTCACTCGACAATCTCGAGCTGAGACATAGTATACTACCGTCCCTGTGCCCAATTTTGAGATATGTTCATTTTTATTGAGCCTTCGTTGGTGTTTTTGACGTTCCGAACACAGATGCACATGATACTACTCATTCCAACCCATCCCCCTATTTGAATGACCCTCACACAGACACCTGACCCGATTGTTTTTACTGCACGGTCACTGGTCCTACCACCGCATCAGCTTTACAATGAATCTGTTCTACTTCAAGTGTACTGCCCTGGTCACAACCCAAATCATGTTGAATTTCTACGGCGGTTTTTCGCAGACCGTGAGCTACAGCAGCCTGATGTTTGCCTTGTTCAACTTGACAATGACCTCCCTCACCTGTCTGCTATATGGCATCTTTGAACAGCATTTACCCGAGAATGCTCTTCTGGCAAGGCCATATCTTTACCGTTTGGTAAGTGGATAGCGTAGATTTTCAGTCTATATTGTATTTTTTTATCGAGTTTGATAAACCTGTCTCCGGATAGAGTGTGGAGTTCCAGGTCAACAGCAATCACCGCTAAGTGTGTTCCGACGGATACTACTGATGAGGCATGCGAGTAGTATGTGGTTTTCTCCTGGTAACTCCGCCTCGCGTCAAATGGAATGTGGGGTTTATTACGGAACCTGTGGAACTGCTTTGCAGCTTTCGTTTACAGCAGCGTGATAATCAGCGAATATCCACGAAAGTTCAAGAAGACGCGTGAGGATGTTCAGTTACTAAAAATAAGATGCATATGAGCTAACCTCCTGTAACCGTTTAGCTGGAGTTTGCTGACTACCAACTTCGCGGCCAAGGGCTTTCCTCTTAACAGTGGTAGTAAGGGCTGGCATAAGCAGGTTAATTTCGATTCCAGCACGAATTCGCACTTTACCTAGAAGGCGAAACTGCCTGGGTCACCAGGTCATAACCACGAATAATAACCATTCGAATTCAAATTGAGTTCAAGATCCAAACATCTGAGTAGGCAGATCAAGAGGCTATCAGTAAGTGCAGCGACTAATCGGCTGTTTGGTGGCATTAATTTCTTCGGGTTAGTTGGGGAGAAATACAACCATGACTAGAATAAAACCACGAGGATGGAGCAGTGGAATAACCAATGCTGTAGAACTGCCCCATGACCTCATTGATTATCGGTCTTTTCAACACAGTGTTCTCGATAGCATCCGAAGAATCACAATAAAAAAGCATGCCAATTGCATCTGAATCGATACAGTATAATTCCAAGTCACTTTGAACGTTCTCCGCGTCCAAACGTCCCAATCCTTTTATTTTGTGTTTCTTTGTTGTACACCCGAACCAGTTACTCCTCTCCTTCCGATTTATTTTGTTCCGGAACAGATTTCCCAACAAGCCAATCTCAAATTATGGTACGTCATGATATGGATAGTCGAAGGTGTGTGGCATGGAATTATCACTTTCATCATGACCTTTTTCGCCCTCGGTGGCGGCTTCTATGCGCCGGCCTCATTCTATGACAGTGGACTCAGCAGTCGTGCCACTTACGACCTTTATTTCCTTGGCATTGCAAACTTTATATTCTTGTGGATAAGTGTGTCTGTCCGAATCCTCACCTTGTCACGATGCATCAATACCGGAGTGCTCATCGGCTACGGGATCACTCTTATCAATATTGTCTTATTCTACCCCGACCAGGTGAGTGTTGGCGTAGATGTTTGTGCCTGACTTGTGTAATATGTGGGGGTGGTAATCAGGTTCTAGAGGTGAAACCTGTTTTCCTACAACCGGAGTGTGTACATCACTTGATAAACCCGATTTGCCTTTAATGGGGCTCGTATGACACATACATACAGAAGCCTGTAAGGAATTTCTGACTGGAAGTCGGCAATGAATCTCAGTTAAATCCATAATACGAATATGCAAACATGACTATGAGCACATTTGTAGACCAAATTTACCCAAGTAGATCGCCGATCCAACTTTTTATATGCTTGGCAGTGTCGCACAGCCCCCAACCCCATGTAGGTTGCGTATCTCTAGCCTTATTTGCCTGTTTATCTAACTATAAGTGCATCGATAGGGCCATCTGCCATTTTCTTTGCCTCTCTGGTGCGGACGTAAAACTCAACACCTTCAAGAAGGGCGTGTACATCCTCATCATCATCGACAGCATGTTCGACACCGATACTTCACTGTCGTCCGACCATCATTCATTTGAAAGCCTTATTGTAAAGAAAAGAGTAAAAGTGGACGAGGAAGGGACTTAGTGCTAGCTTACCACAATCATTCCGAGGTGCCTA